>NC_134788.1:2446361-2573861 GCF_046742065.1 Oratosquilla oratoria | reverse complement strand
CTTGTTCCTCCAACAATACCTCCTCGATATAAAATTTATCAAGGGTTCTGAAAACCTCCTTGCTGATGCCCTTAGCCGTCCTGATTAGAACTCCCAACTCGTCTGTTCTCCTGAGTTGATGAGTTCTAGGGGGGGTGTGTGATGGCCCACCATCCTCCATGTATATAAAATGTCTGTATCTGTATGTCAATCTTTAATTGTAAGATAATTATGTATGTACTGTAAATTGCTTGTATACGTTGTGATGGCCCACCATCCTCCATGTATCTAAAAATATCTGTATCTGTGTTATCCTGTACTTGTTAGGTAATTACGTATGTACGGTAAAAACTGCTTGTATACTTTATGGGATCTACTCTCTCTAAGCCGACGGACGTGAAAACCAGTTCTGTCCGGCTCATCCTTCGCCTTCCTCCCGTCCTCGCCAACTGTATATAATGCATCGGCCGGCTCCTAGCGAAGACTATTTCGCTGGCGAGCGGCGCGTAACTTAATCTCTCCCATATTGCTTTTGCTCTAGTACCGTGGCATCACCACGTAATCTATATTCTCATGACTTGGTTTTCGGTGGAGGAATTGTCAATTGATTAATTTTGTTGTTGTAAAGTTCTTACATTTGTTTTGTTGGCTTTTTGTTATACATTAAATTAGTTATTCATGTTAACTTCCGTTTGGATTTGCCTTAACCACATCAAGGCCACTAAGTACGAACCCCTCCTAGACATATTTCCTTATATCCTCACGGAAGGCATAACAATATATATATATATATATATATATATATATATATGTATATATATATGTATAAAATGATAAAATCTCCATATGCTGTGTGCAAATTAATTATTTAGTCGTGGGGTGTATTCGCGTGCCATTCTGCATGAGATACAAACATTTTTTCTATCTAATCTTTTCCGGAAAGTCAATTGTTAATATTAACCTAGCAACACAATATATAAATTATATTCTATATAACAATATTTTCTTTTCCATGTGTTATTATTAATCTTATAGACTTACTTATCTACTTACTGATATATATATATATATATATATATATATATATATATATATATATACACATAAAGGATTAAAAAGCAGGAGCATGCTGACAGACCTTTTGGTCCATAACTAGGTCCGATGCACACACACACATACACACACCATACACACACACACACGCACATACACACACCACGAGCATAGCTCACACACACACACACACACATACACACGTACTTACACACACACACAGACACACACACACACACGCAAACGCGCACACACACACACACATACACACACCACGAGCATAGCTCACCATAGCTCACACAGACACACGCACACACACACACAGACACACACACACACATACACACAGACACACGTACTCACACACACACGCGCACACACACGCGCGCGCGCAGGCACACGCACACGCAAACGCGCACACACACACACATACACACACACACACAGACACAAACACATACATTTACAAATCTACACAAGAAAATACACACACATATACATGTACGCACACATATACAATCAAATACAAACATGCATACACAAGGAAACATAAAAAACACACAAATATACTAATGCAGAAACACATATGCATACAAAAAAATAGACACACACACACACATACAAAAACATACACACACACACAAACACACCCACCCACACACACACGCACACATACACACAAAACACACACAAATAGTGCAACACACATAAACACAAATACATGCGTAAATATTCACACACATGTACAGAGACACGTATAAACATATATACTAACTATAAACATATACACACACGTACACTCACATAAAAAACACACAAATATACTAATGCAGAAACACATATGCATACAAAAAATAGACACACACACACGCACACACACACAAAAACATACACACACACACACACAAACACACACACACACACACACACACACGCACACATACACACAAAACACACACAAATAATGCAACACACATAAACACAAATACATGCGTAAATATACACACACATGTACAGAGACACGTATAAACATATATACTAACTATACACATATACACATACGTACACTCACGTTCACAAACATATACACACTTACACGTATACACACGTACACAGACGTATAGACATATAAACACACACAGATACACACACATACATACATACACACACAAACACACACACACATGCAGACACACAACCACACACACATATGTACACGTACAGACACACAGACAGACACACACTCACATACTGACATACACAAGCATAAAAACACACACACACACACATACGTACACGTACAGGGACACAGACACAGACATAGACAGACACATATACACACACGTACATACTGACATACACACGTACTAAAATACACACACACATACACAATCAAACACACACGCACACAAACACACACACACACGTACAGACACACAGACACTGACATAGGCACACACATATATACACACATACATACTGACATACACACGTATTATAACACACACACACACACATACACACACACACACACTTAAACAGACACACACACACACACACACATACGGACACGTACAGACACACAGTCATAGACACAGGCACACACATTTACACACACATTCATACTGAAATACACACGCATAAAACACACACACATACACATCCATACATACACACACACACACACACTCAAACAGACACACACACACACACAAACATACACTTACAGACGCACTCAGAACACGTACAAAAAACATATACACAAACACACATGTACACACATACACATATATACACAAATGTACACACACTGGTACACAAACACATATATACAGAAAAATTCATGTGCACACACACACACACACCCATGTACTTTTGTTTGTACACACACAAATATATATACACACATGTGCACGCACACAAACACATATGCGTACACACATGTATACACACACATATACATGCACACATGTACACACACACATGAACACGCACACAAGTACACACACATACATGTACACAGACACACATGTACATACATACACATGTCCACACACACACATGTACATACATATGTAGACTAACACACATGTACACATACACACATATTTATACACACATGTACACACACAAACATATGCACATACACACATGTACACACACACTTTTACACACACATGTACAGACACACATAAAACACATGCACAGGTACATACACGGACACGTAAAAACACACGTCCAAACAGACATGTACACATACACATATACACACACACATGTCCAAAAACATATGTACACATACACATATACATATACACATACGCGCCACACTGAAGTTAGGTAAACTGAGAAGGAGGGGAGGAAATAGGGATGACTAATTTGTGTGGGCCAGTGGTTCTCAACCCGGGGCCCCCAAAGGAACCACGGGGGTCCCCAGAAGAGCCACGGGGGCTCCCTGAGGAGCCGCAGGGCTTCCATAGGATCGGCGGGGAGCCCCAGGAGGAGCGGCGGGGCGCCCCCAGGAGGAGCGGCGGGGCGCCCCCAGGAGGATCGGCGGGGCGCCCCCAGGAGGATCGGCGGGGCGCTCCCAGGAGGAACGGTGGGGCGCCCCCAGGAGGATCGGCGGGGCGCCCCCAGGAGGAACGGTGGGGCGCCCCCAGGAGGAACGGCGGGGCGCCCCTAGGAGGATCGGCGGGGCGCCCCCAGGAGGAGCGGCGGGGCGCCCCCAGCAGGATGAGCGGCGGGGCACCCCCAGGAGGATGAGCGGCGGGGCACCCCCAGGAGGATGAGCGGCGGGGCGCCCCAGGAGGATCGGCGGGGCGCCCCCAGGAGGAACGGCGGGGCACCCCCAGGAGGATCGGCGGGGCGCCCCCAGGAGGAACGGCGGGGCGTCCCCAGGAGGATTGGCGGGGTGCCCCCAGCAGGAGGAGCGGCGGGGCGCCCCCAGCAGGAGGAGCGGCGGGGCGCCCCCAGCAGGAGGAGCGGCGGGGCGCCCCCAGCAGGAGGAGCGGCGGGGCGCCCCCAGCAGGATGAGCGGCGGGGCGCCCCCAGCAGGATGAGCGGCGGGGCGCCCCCAGCAGGATGAGCGGCGGTTCTCCCCCAGCAGGATGAGCGGCGGGGCGCCCCAAGCAGGAGGAGCGGCGGGGCGTCCCCAGCAGGAGGAGCGGCGGGGCGCCCCCAGCAGGATGAGCGGCGGGGCGTCCCCAGCAGGATGAGCGCCGGGGCGCCTCCAGCAGGAGGAACGGCGGGGCGCCCCCAGCAGGAGGAGCGGCGGGGCGCGCCCATCAGGAGCGGCGGGGCGCCCCCAGCAGGATGAGCGGCGGGGCGCCCCCAGCAGGAAGAGCTATGGTAAAGTGTCCGAATGGTTAGGCTCAATGACTAAAACACGTAGAAATGTGTTGGCTCTTTATTTGTAGCACAGAATATGAAATGTGTATCGGAGGCTGATGGGGGAGAGAACTAATCGGCACTGTGAATAGAATATCACACTTACTCTTTGTGTCCTGTAACCAGCACTTGCTTGACCACGACCGCCTGGTAGCGTAGTCAGAGATAATCTGAGTATTGTCCGGTCGCGGGCTAGTCGCCCTGCTGGGTCAGCCTACCGCGTCATCCAATCAGTTGCTAGCATCTGGGTCACGTGATGACGCTCATCTGGGTCACGTGATGACGCGCATCTGGGTCACGTGACGACGTGCCGCAGAGAACAATGGTCAGGCTAGGTCGCGTCCCCCGCCAACTTAACGCGGGAGCACGTGACCCAACGCTAGACGCTTACCATAGAAATAGTCACGCGTTCTGCTCATGCCACATCCCTCCCCCTGCCAACAAAAGGCAGCGACAGCCGCCGAACACAATACAAATTCAGCGTGAGGGAAAAACCGATGTGTACGACGTAAAGAGGTGGCCCACCAAAAATGGGTCGCGTAGTTACGTCAATCACTACGATAAAAAAAACAACCTCCGCGGCAAAATGCCAACAAAAAGAAAAAAAAAAAGAGAGAGAGAGAAAAAAAAAGGGAAATAAAGATACAAGGGCTTCTGCCCCTCTGCAGGCGATGGTGTTGTCATGAGAAGGGGTTGGTGTCCTTCACTTGGCGGTGCTGAGCCCTCTCGTCATCTGAGAGGTGTTCGACGTCCCACGACCAGCAGAAACTGGTAACCTGTAAAAAACGACAGCAGAATCTTGTCCCAGAGGGGGGGGGGGTAGCTGTCATGCAACCGAGGCAGGGTGCGAAGGAAGTATATTGATGTTTTCACAAATGGGGAATGTGTGCACAACTGAAAAGGGAAAAAAAGTATGGACATGACAGGTTCCAACTTACGTGGATGTGGTACACGGAGAGGTCACATGGTTGTATTTTCCCGTCAACCTGGTGCGCGTGCGTGAAAGATGCTGCTTCACCCTGTCGACGCGCTGTGGAGCTCCAACCGCTCCACGCCACAAGGCATTGAGCTGCCTGCTACAGACTTATGCTTTGCAGAGCTGTAAAAATGAGCAGCGGCAGAAACTTTGCACAGAAGAGGGGGGGGAGGGTTACGAGTGGATCACACTCCTAAGAAATATGTATATACAACAAACATTATTTACATGAAATATTTCAGAACGGGGGGAAAAATATGCACCTGATCGCTGCCAAATGACGGCAGGTGTGAAGAGAAAGTCTCTACCATGATGGTAGGTTGGAATCCTTCTCACGAGTGATCACTCGGAGGGGTCAGACTCGCTACTCTGGAGTAGGTCTGTAACCTCTTGCTCATGTGTGGGGAAAGCTCGTCGTACGTTTTTATTCTCACACACAGAGATATTGCCCTCGAGTTTGATCCAGTCCGTGTGGACACAGAACTCACGTCCCGACTTGATATGCTTGATGGCATAAATGACATCGCTCACCCTTCTGATTACTCTATAGGGGCCTTGGTATAATGGCTGCAGTTTCTTTGACACCCCCTGTCTAGGTTTTGTGGTTACGTACACTCTATCACCAAGGGCGAGCTGCTTTACTCTAGCCCTGGGCCGTTTCGTGTGCCCGTCAATAGTGGCAGCCTCTATGAACTTTTGGCACCTATCGAAACATGCATTTGCTAACGCCATTGTTTCGGCTGCAAGGTTTTCGGCGTTGTACCAAGGGGCACTTGGCCTGGTGAACTCAGTTATAGGTAGGACGGGGTCTCTGTGAAAAAGGAGGAAATGAGGGGAATCTCTGAGGACTCTATGGTACGCGGAATTGTACGCCAACACCGCCAGAGGAAGCATCTGGTCCCAGCCGGTTTGATTAATTATCCTGTACTAGGGACCGTAATATCTTTATAATTGTACCATTTACCCTTTCCACTATGCCATTACTCGAGGGATGCATAGGGGTGATTTTGTGGTGGCTGATGTTTGCCATCGCCATCACCTCTTTGAACGTCTCGTTCATGAATTCACCACTGCCATCTGAGATTACCTGCCTTGGAGCGCCATGTATGGCCAGGGCATGTTGTAGAAAGGCAGGGGCTACTGTCCTCGCTTCCTTTGAGTTAATAGGTACAGCGACCAGGAAGCGGGTTAGTACATCGACTACGGTCAGGATGTACTTCGCACCAGTTAGCGTGGTGGTTAGTGGACCAATGAGGTCAACGTGCACTCTCTCAAATGGAGCTTTCACGTCAGGAAACTAAGTGGAGCTGGGAGGTCATAGGAAGGTTTGCAAGTAATGCAGATTTTGCATTTTTTTTTTAATAAAACCCTTCACATCCTCCGACATCTTAGGCCAGAATACAAACTTCTGTAGGCGTTCCAGAGTAACTTGGATTCCGCCATGGCCGGCCATCGGAAGGCAATGGGCGATACGTAACGCTGCCGCCTTTGCTCCATCAGGGCATACCAGGCGAAGCTCTTCCAACTGGTATGCATTCCTACGCGCATGATATAGGAGTCCGTCGGGGAGGAGTCGGAACTCCCCGATTGGCACTCTTAGGCGCGGGATCTTTGGCACTTCTGACGTCACTCCTTTGAGGTACTGTTTTACTCGACCCTAATCAGGGTGTGTATCCTGATCCTTTTGGATCTCAACCTGGTTCCAGGTGATGGTATCCTCATCAGGATTTGTGCATGAGTTCCCTCGCCCACCCGTGGTTACGGCCGAAACTATGAAGTCATCTATAGGGTGGTCAGCCCCCCGTATTCGAGAGAGTGCGTCCGCAACAATGTTGAGTCTCCCAGGTATGTACTCGACCTGGATGTCGAAGTCGGCGATGGCCATCTGCCACCGGAGGATCCGAGTGTTTGTGCCCTTAACAGTGAAGAGCCAGACCAATGGCCTGTGATCACTCATCAACCGGACAGGATAGCCCATGATTAGTGGGCGGTTAACCGTGAGACCGTACACTGCCGCTAACGCTTCTCTCTCCACGGTGCTGTACCGTCTCTCATGCGTGTTCAGCGTGCGACTGAAGTACGAGAGTGGACGTCTCGCACCTCCTTCGCCCTCTTGCTGAAGCACGCCCCCGATGGCTGAGGCACTAGCATCGGTGGTGAGTAAGAACGGTTTGGAAAAGTTGGGGTATGGAAGGACCACCGTTGATGACAAATGATGCTTGAGGGACTCAAACGCATGCACTTGAGGAGGTGTCCACGCACCAAGCACACGATTGTTGTGCTTCCCTGCGACGTCACCCTTTGTTATATCTATTAGGGGCAACGAAATGGCCGCGAAGTGCGGGATAAATTTGTGGTAATATCCCGCCAATCCCAAAAAGGAAAGCAAGTCTTTCCGACGCGTTGGCCGGGGGAAAGCTTTGATGGCTTGGACTTTCTCTGGCTGGGGCTTTATCCCTTCCTGGGATATTACATGGCCTAGGTAAGCGACCTCCTTCTGGAAGAAATGACATTTCTCCAGCCTCAATGAGAGGTTTGCTTCCTGCAACCTCCTAAGGACATCCTCAAGATTCTTGAGGTGGTCGACCCAGGACGTACCCAGAACAATTATATCGTCCATGTACACCATCGCACTGACCCCTAACAGCCCCGTTAGTACCTGGTTCATCACCCTTTGAAAACAGGATGGAGCGTCCTTTAACCCGAAGGGCAGAGACGTGAACTCGTAATGCCCTTCGGGAGTCGAGAATGCCGTTTTCTCGCAGCTGCTCTCCATCAATGGGATCTGGAGATAACCCTGCTTTAAGTCAAGCAGAGAGAAAATGACGCTGGAGCCGAGACTGCGCAGCATCGAATCGATGTGGGGGATAGGGAACCTATCATCAACCACGTGTCTATTTAGAGCACGAAAATCAAGACAAAGACGAAGGGTTTTGTCCTTCTTCACAACCGGAACAATAGGAGCATTGTAAGGAGAACGAGATGGGCGAATGATCCCCTTACTGAGCATATTCCCAATGAGGTCTCTAATCTCACCTCTATACTTCTCAGGGAAGGGATAAGATTTGCGGTAGACTGGCGGTCCAAATGTCCGAATCTCGTGTAGGAAGTGAGGCGTCACGGTAAGTGGATCCCCCGGTAAGGCAAAAATATCGGCATATTTGACCACTAAAGAGGTCAGAGCCATACTTTCCCTGCCATGCCTATTAGGGAAAATTTTCCCTACTTCCACACGTAACTTGTGTACGCGAGAGCCATCCACTACGTTAGACGCCTGGACCATTCCCACCGAGACGTTAGTTCCACCGTCTATTAGCGCAATCTCCCCTAAGAGGGAAATGTCTCCGACCACCTGGTCCTTACGAACCTCATGGGTGTCCGGGCCCAAGTTCAGGAATGGAACTTTACACCATGCCTTGCCATCTTCCATCCTGATCAGCTCTACTACTCCCTGGCCGAGCAGGTTGGCGCCTTCGGCATATGGGCGTGCTGTAAACAGCGCCGAGAAAACCTGACCTGCGGGAGCGAGCTCGTTTGCCCTCTCGAGCATCAATCCTACGGTTCCTCCTGAGAACCCAGGCACCCACTGATGTTCGATTGACTTAACCGGGAAAGTGGGAGTTTCACTTTCCCGCTGGAAACTATGACGCTCATCGCACACGGCGATGAATGGCGGTGAGTGCTGAGCCGTCCCCGCAAGGATTACGGGAATATCCTTGTCCTTAACTTGGAATGGTAAAGGACTGAACGTCAACGTCACTTTGTGCGCCGCGAGGAAATCAAACCCTAAGCTAATTTTGGCCGGCAAACCGTCAGCAGGGATGATAAAGAAAGGATGATGGAACGAAAAACCAGCTAGATCAAAAGGAACATCTACCTTGCCAAGATTTGGCATCTCCGATCCGTCGGCCACTATGATTCTAGTGGTACCGACCTGGGAGCCTTCCATGGCGGTAGGCAAAATGCTCTAATGGATAAGAGACACCGCCGCTCCCGTGTCCAAGAGAGCACAAATCGACCGATTTGCGTATGGCTCGAACAAGGTAACTGCGACCATGGCTAAGTTTCCACTCGGCGTACGGGAGCTAGCTAAATCGACGTGAACAATTGTCACTGCCGACTGCTGTTCAACCGTCACCTTGGATTGTGGACACTCCTGCGCTGGCCGTTTTTTGACGAGCCACTTGCTGCGAGACCCCTCTGAGCCTCATGACCGACACTAAGCTCAGTCTCCCGAATTCACCCTGCACCCCCGCAAGACTTGCATCACGTGGTAGGTCGACCGCGTGTTCTATAATAACACACATCAGTCACGTGTCCTGCTTTCTTGCAATGGGTGCAGTATGGACGTCACCTATTGCGATTACCACGACCCCGGGCACGCTTCCACGTGTTCCTTTGTCCCCCATGTCTGTGAGTCGAGTGCATGGCTTCCTCATGAGGGCGCGTTGCGATCTCTCGCTCATGGCGAGGGCGCACCTCCACCTCTTGCGAATAGCGAGAGGGTGTCTCTGACTCTCGCAGATTGCGAGGAGAGGAAGAGCCTGGGACTCTGTGTACAGTGGAAATGGTATGTGATTGTGAAGTTGAGTGGGAAAAGACGTCTGTGGCCGGGTATTGGTGGGTCACGGCAGGTGCGGCTGGGTGCAAAGCCATAGGGGAATCGGCACCGCCTGCGTAGACCGTCTTAACTGAACAAGGATGCCGATGGGCATAGTCAATGGCCGCATGGAGAATGGCAACAATGGACGCTTGCTGGTCTGAGGTGAGGGTGGTGCCGAATTGAGAGGGCATAGCCCGTTTAATGCGGGTTACCGCAGTAAAATTAGCCCACTCATCGCGCTCTGGGTGATACACCGTGTAGACCGAGACCATGTTGGCCAGACGAAGCGCGAATGAAGTGAGTGTTTCGGCTGGATGCATAGTTGCTTCCGCCAAACGATTAGCTAAAGCGTCAGCCGACGCGGGCGCGTAGAAAAAAGTGCGGAACGCAAGTTGGAACGCGTTCCAATCATCAGAATGCCCACTTTTGGCTAACCGAGCGGCAATCGCGGCATCACCGGCAGTTTTCTGCTGAGTGACGGCGATTTTGTCTGCCTCCGGGATCTCGGAGGACCACCTTTCATCTAACAGGGCGAGCCATGATTGCGCGTCCGTGCAAGCAGGCAGATTGGTAGTGGGATGATGGTTAATACCTGATGATATGAATATTGGGACATCTGCAGCCGCCTGCAGTGCCCTTGCCTGGTGGCTGACGGGTACGCCCGTACGCCTCGACATGGCAATGAAATAACCGGCCTAGCTCTAGCTAGCACTCCTGTATGTGCACTGAGTATTTGGAGAGTGTGGACTTTGTAATTTGTATGTATGTTCACTGAGTAATAGGAATGGGTACGTGTACACGAGTTAGTCAAACTCTAACCACCGCTTGCCACCACTATGGTAAAGTGTCCGAATGGTTAGGCTCAATGACTAAAACACGTAGAAATGTGTTGGCTCTTTATTTGTAGCACAGAATATGAAATGTGTATCGGAGGCTGATGGGGGAGAGAACTAATCGGCACTGTGAATAGAATATCACACTTACTCTTTGTGTCCTGTAACCAGCACTTGCTTGACCACGACCGCCTGGTAGCGTAGTCAGAGATAATCTGAGTATTGTCCGGTCGCGGGCTAGTCGCCCTGCTGGGTCAGCCTACCGCGTCATCCAATCAGTTGCTAGCATCTGGGTCACGTGACGACGCGCCGCAGAGAACAATGGTCACGCTAGGTCGCGTCCCCCGCCAACTTAACGCGGGAGCACGTGACCCACCGCGAGATGCTTACCATTGAAATAGTCACGCGTTCTTTTCATGCCACAGAGCGGCGGGGCGCCCCCAGCAGGAGGAGCGGCGGGGCGCTCCCAGCAGGAGGAGCGGCGGGGCGCCCCCAGCAGGAGGAGCGGCGGGGCGCCCCCAGCAGGAGGATCGGCGGGGCGCCCCCAGCAGGAGGATCGGCGGGGCGCCCGCATCAGGAGGATCGGCGGGGCGCCCCCATCAGGAGAAGCGGCGGGGCGCCCCCAGCAGGATGAGCGGCGGGGCACCCGCAGCAGGATGAGCGAAGGGGCGCCCTCAGCAGGATGAGCGGCGGGGCGCCCCCAGCAGGAGGAGCGGTGGGGCGCCCCCAGCAGGAGTGGCGTGGCGCCCCCAGCAGGAGGAGAGGCGGGGCGCCCCCAGCAGGATGAGTGGCGGGGCGCCCGCAGCAGGAGGAGCGGCGGGGCGTCCCCAGCAGGATGAGCGGCGGAGCGGCCCCAGCAGGAGGAGCGGCGGGGCGCCCCCAGCAGGAGGAGCGGCGGGGCGCCCCCAGGAGGAGGAGCGGCGGGACGCCCCCAGCAGGAGGAGCGGCGGGGCGCCCCAAGCAGGAGGAGCGGCGGGGCGCCCCCAGCTGGAGGAGCGGCGGGGTGCCCCCAGCAGGATGAGCGGCGGGGCGCCCCCAGCAGGAGGAGCGGAGGGGCGCCCCCAGCAGGAGGAGCGGCGGGGCGCCCCCAGCAGGAGGAGCGGCGGGGCACCCCCAGCATGATGAGCAGCGGGGCGCCCCCAGTAGGAGGAGCGGCGGGGCGCCCCCAGCATGATAAGCGGCGGGGCGCCCCCAGCAGGAGGAGCGGCGGGGCGCCCCCAGCAGGAGGAGCGGCGGGGCGCCCCCAGCAGGGGGAGCGGCGGGGCGCCCCCAGCAGGAGGAGCGGCCGGGCGCCCCCAGCAGGAGGAGCGGCGGGGCGCCCCCATGAGGGCGGCGGGGCGCCCCCAGCAGGATTGGCGGGGCGCCCCCGGAGGAGCGGCGGGGGCCCCCAGAGGAGCCATCCCATGAATTCAAGGGGACCCATGGCCTGTCGTTACAAATTATACATTTCGATCAAATGTAGTCTACGCTTCTTCGCCGTTTCGTCTCTTGGCATCGTATTGATAGTCGATATTGTATGGCCAGTCAGCCTTTCGAAAGTGTCCCCTAAACACCGTCACCACTGAGGTCATTTCAGAATCATTTTGAAAGAGAAATGCATCTGAAAGTTCCTGTGATCAGACTTTGCACCGTTTCTAACGAAATTATTATATCATGAGAAGTAATGCCGCATAAACGCCTCTCAATCTTCACCGGATATGATATCGTCCGAACACTCCAATTTGTCAAACATATCGTCGCTGTATTCGAATTGTTTATCGTTCTCTAGAGTTGATTTGAAGGCGATCATCTTCCTTTGGAACTCGTGTATAGACGTTTTCACCTGGTCTTGGTATCAGCGTACAACCCAGGGAACGTTTTACTGTGCTCGTCCCTTAGTCTAGCTGCCAACACCTTATCTTCTTAGAACGTCTTCTTCATTATACACTTGGCAGCCATTAGCCATTTCCATAGGTGCTTCTGTCTACGCTTCTTCGCCGTTTCGTATTTTGGTATCGGCCTCGTCGTTATGGCTTCGCCATGGGCGCTTGGACTGCTTCGCGAGAGGACGCTTTACCCCCTGCCCTTCGCTCGCGGCCAATCAATTGTCTCCGTTGCCGTGACGTCAGCGTTCTTGGCCAATCAGTCGTCTGCGTTGCCGTGAGATCACCACTCTCGGCCAATCAGTCATCTCCGTTGCCGTGACGTCACCACTCTCAGCCAATCAATTGTCCCCGTTGCCGTGACGTCACCTTGTATCGGTAGTCGATATTGTACAGCCAATCGCCCTTACGAAAGTGTCCCCCAAACACCTTCATCATTAAGGTCATTTCAGAATAATTTTGAAAACTATATATATATATATATATATATATATATATATATATATATACATATATAATGTATATACAAATATATAATTAAACTAACTAACCAGTCCCTACGTCCTAATGGGTACTTTTTTTTTACTCTAATTGCGGCCAAGCTACTATATGAATCCATTTGGAATGATAGTGTATTTCACACAGGAGGAGCCAAGAAAAGAGGGAGGGAGGGGTGGTGAATGGGAGTGGAGTATGTAGGGATGAAATGGATGGGAGTGGATGTATGCCTTTGACTTTTGGCTACCTCCCTTGTAAGGGGGAAAAAGCCGTTGGCATATGTACAGTATTTGTATGTATACAAATTATAGCGTGAAACATATATGCTCAAAATTATTTAATTTGACTTGAGTTTATTCATTTCAGTACGATATAATTTCACAAACTTTTCAAACCAATGCTAATACAAATGGGATAACCAACGAACATAAAGAATCTAAACAGAGTTACAGGTAAGAATATAATAATATACTAGGAATAAATCAGAACAGCCAAATAAGGGGGTTTATTTTCAATAATGTCAAAAAGATATATACACACACACACACACACACACACACACATATATATATATATATATATATATGTATATATATACATATATACATATATATATACATATATATATGTGTGTGTGTGTGTGTGTGTGTATGCTTACGTGTGTGCGTGTCTATACATATATATATATATATATATATATATATATATATGTGTGTATTTACCTAGTTGTATTTACCTAGTTGTATATTACGGGAAGGGGAGCTATGCTCGTGGGGTCCCGTCTTCATTTCTCATTTTATCTAAACAATTTTTAAATTCATGTATTGTTTTTGCACACACCACTTTCTCATCTAACTTGTTCCAACTGTCTATTACTCTGTGTGGAAAGCTGTTCTTTTTCAAATCTCTTCTATAGCTGTCTTTTTTTATTTTCTTTCCGTGTCCTCTTGTATTTCTGTCATCCCATTTTATCAGATTCTCTCTATCAGTAATTTCTATGCCTTTCATGATTCTGTAAATAGCTATCAAATCTCCTCTCTCTCTTCTTTGCTCTAGTGTCTGTAGTTCAAGTTTTTGTAGTCTCTCTTCATATGATAGTTTTGAGAGTGTTGGTGCCAGTTTTGTAATTGCTCTTTGTATTCTTTCAAGTTTTTTTATACATTTTTTTGTACTTGGTGACCATATTGTTGCTGCATATTCTAATCTTGGTCTTATCAGGGTGATTAGGATTTTCCTCACCATTTCTTCATCCAGGTATGTAAATGCCACTTTGATTGTTCTTATTAGATTATAAGTTTCTCCAAAAATCTTATTTATATGTTTTTCAGGTGACATATTATTCATAACAATGACTCCCAGGTCCTTTTCATTTTCTACTTTTTTTATTCCCTCTTCTCCCAAATTATATGATCCTGTTATTCTGTTTTTACTTTTTCCAAATTCCATTATACTGCACTTTTTTGTATTGAACTCCATCTCCCACTTCTTACTCCATTCCTGTACTTTATTTAGATCTCTCTGTAGTGATTCACAATCTTCTTCAGTTTTCACTCTTTTCAGTAGTTTTGCATCGTATGCAAAGAAGCTCATATAGCTTTCAATTCCTTCATCCATATCATTAATATATATAGCAAACATTATTGGGGCCAGGACTGTTCCCTGCGGGACACCGCTTATTACTTCATTCCATTTTGAGTGCTGGTTTCTTATCACTACTCTCATTTTTCTTTCTTGCAAAAAGTCTTCCATCCAATTTAGTAATTTACCTTGTATTCCTCCTTCAGATTCTAGTTTCTTAAGCAACTTCTTATGTGGTACTTTGTCAAAAGCTTTTTTTTAGGTCTAGAAATGCACAATCAGCCCATCCATCTCTTTCTTGTATTATATCTATTAGCCTTGAATAGAAGCATATTAAATTGGTGACGCATGATCGTCCTTGTCTGAATCCAAATTGCCTTGGATTTAGTACGTTGTTTTTTTCCAAGTATTTTACCCATCTATTTTTGATCATTCTTTCACAAATTTTTGCTATTGTACTTGTTAGAGAGACTGGTCTATAGTTGGTAGGTTCTTCTTTATTTCCTCCTTTATATATAGGTACTATATTTGCTTTTTTCCAATCTTCTGGAACTTTTCCTTCTTTCAAGGAACTGCTTATTATGCTATGTATTTTGTCTGCCAGTTCATTCCTGCATTCTTTCAGAATCCAGTTTGCTATTTCATCTGGTCCATGCGATTTTCTGACATCAAGATTACTCAAGTGTATCAATATTTCATTCTTTGATACTTCTATTTCTTCTATAGGGGGGACTTTCTCTTTCCATTCAATCTCTTCAGGTTGTATGTTCTCCCTTGTAAACACTAATTTAAAATGTTTGTTCATAATTTCCGCCATTTCCATTTCCTCAGTGTATTCAACTCCCCCTTGTCTTAATTTCTCCAAGTCCTGTTTGTTTTTCAGTTTATTGTTTACAAATCTGTAGAATAGTTTTGGTTGATCTTTACATTTTTCTATGACGTCTTTTTCATATTTTCTCTTTTCCTCTCTGCATGTTTGTACATATTCATTTCTATAACTGGTATATATTTTCCATTTTTCAGGTTTTCTGTCTTTTTTCAATCTGGTCCAGGCTTTGTCTCTTTTGTCTTTTAACTCCCTACAGCTTTTGTTGTACCAGCATTTTACATATTCTTTTTCTTGTTTTTGTCTTGGGACATACTTTTCCACTCCTTTTTTGTAAATTTTTGTCAAAATATTCCATTTCTTTTCCACTGATGTTTCTTCTTTGTATATTTCTTCCCAGTTTTCTTGTTGAAAGAATTCTCTTATTTTATCAAAGTTTGTTTTTTCATACATCATTCTTCCTTTTCTATATTGTTCATTTCTTTTGATATATTTTTCTTCATTAAGTTCCAGTTCAATCAATATGTGGTCACTTTTACCTATTGGTGTTTTATATTCAATCTTGTCCACTATTCTAGGTTCAGATGTAATTAATAAGTCTAGTCTCGATGGTTCTTCTTCATTTCTATACCTAGTGTTCTCCTGTATCCATTGTGTCATTGTGTGGTCAATAATCATCTCAAGTAGAGCGTTTCCCCATGAGTCATCTCCACCCTTTACTGTCATTTCTTCCCAGCAGATTTCTTTGCAATTAAAGTCGCCCATCATAACTATTCTTCCTCCATCTTCCATTATTTTATTTAATGTTATCTTTGTGTCCTCTAACATACTTTTATGTTCACTCTCCTCACATGAGGCTGTTTTTGGAGGCACATAATTTATCACAAATTTTCTGCTCTTCTTATCTCTGTCTTCCACTTCTATCATAATCATCTCTACTGTATTCTTTCCATATATGACACCTTTCACGTTTATATCCTTCTTTGTCAGGAACATAACTCCACCCCCTTGCTTTTTCTCTCTGTTTCTAATCCAATAATTGTATGCATCATGTCCTACACTGTTGGCTTTTAATTTTGTTTCTACAATTCCCATTGTGTGTGTGTGTGTGTGTAAATATATATATATATATATATATATATATATATATGTATATATATATATATATATATATATATATATATATATATGTATGTATATATATATACAGGTATAGTTAGGTTTAGGTTATATAGTAACTCTGCAGGGTAGGACATTTCGGCCAGTCCTCTAAATGTTGCTATTATTATTTACTTATTGAAAAAAATATATAATTAAAAGAATTTTAAAAATTACTTATATATCATTTCATGTAACATTTTTTGCACATACTGTGTGAAAACGAAATTAAATTTATGAAACAAATTATTTAAATTAAAATCATACAGTGCACCAAGCCAGGGCACCAAGCCTTCAAGCTTAAAAAGTTATTCTCGCTGGGCCGAAATCACTGGTGATTTCGGCCCAGAAAAACCCTGGCCCGAAATCACCTGATCCCATTTTCAATTTCACTTTCCTCCGTCTCTGATTGGTCGCTACTACTATAACTGGTCAGCAGCTCATAAGGATTGTCTACATTATTACTGCTGGTAGCATCAGAGCATAGATATGCACCTACTTGTACCTCACAATCATTTAAACTGGTACTACATTCGTCCTTCTCTGATGTTGAATTAACTCTGCTTGTACTGGCAATGCTGCCGGTAACATCCTCGACATTTTCTTGCAAATAGGATACAAACTTTCGCTTCTGTCTCCGACGCAAAGTCCAGGAAGAAGACATTGCAGCAATTGGTATAAATGATAAAAGTGTAAAGGCAGTCACAACCAAATTTTGAGAAAAAATGCGCAACACTTCCCACTTTCCACATTAGACCAACACAAACTCCTCTATTCTTTGGCATCAAATCAACTTAACAAGCGACCATAAGAAAGGTTCCAATATTTTTTGGCATAGACGTAACGTGTTATAAATCCATGTTATCAATTGTAGATGTGAGAGATAACCAGTTATTTGAATTTATTTCCTCCTGTTATTAACAAAAAAGTAAAACTATAGTTAAGGGTAACTGGATTCTTTTTACGTTTTTTTATGATACTTAAATAGACAAGAATTAATATAATGTCATGCACATAACCAAAGACTATCCTATATAGTCTTTGGTTATGTGCATGGTATTATATTAATTCTTGTCTATTTAAGTATCATAAAAAACCGTGGAAATAATCCAGTTACCCTTACATAACCAAAGACTATAGGCGTTTTTACCAGTACATCAGAATATCAAACGCTATCAAAACTGTTTGATGTTCTTGCTTGGTTTTATATATAGTCTGTCAAACGCCTGTCCCAGTCGTTTGATAGAACCAAGAAAGAACATCAAACAGTTTTGATAGCGTTTGATATTCTGATGCGCTGGTAAAAACGCCTTTTGGTTAAGAACATAAGAAATAAAGGAGACTGCAAAAGACCATAAGGCCTACACTAGGCAGCTCCGTATCCATCACCACCTGTCGTCCCCATCCATAAAGTTGTCTAATCGTTTTTTAAAACAACTGATAGTTTCAGCGCTTACTACGTGGTTACTAAGTTTATTCCATTCATCGACCACCCTATTTGTAAACCAATTCTTGCCTATTTCCTTCTTAAATCTAAATTTGTCCAGTTTATACCCATTACTGCGAGTCCTGCCCTGTTGTTTTATTATGATGACCTTGTTTGCATCACCCTTGTTATAGCCTTTGATCCACTTGAACACTTCTATTAGATCACCCCGCACTCTGCGTCTTTCTAGAGAGTGTAAGTTTAGGTGCCTAAGCCTCTCTTCGTAAGGCAAATTTCCGAGTCCTTGTATCATTTTGGTCATTCTTCTCTGTACTGATTCTAGTGAATTTATGTCCATTTTGTAGGACGGAGACCAAAACTGTACCGCATAGTCAAGGATGGGTCTAACTATCGCTAGATAGAGTTTAATAATTACCTCTGCACTTCTATTTGTTACCGTCCTAGCAATGAAGCCTAATGCTCTGTTTGCTTTATTTCTGGCGCTAATGCACTGCTTCCTGGTTTTAAGGTCCGGACTCACCAGAACTCACAAGTCCCTCTCGCACTCAGATTTTTCTAAAAACGTGTCATCTAAGTTGTATCTATTTTCGGGGTTGTGTAGCCCTACGTTTAACACGCTACACTTAGAGACATTGAAGTTCATTTGCCATTTCACCGACCATGTTAACAGTTTATTAAGATCATCCTGCAGAATCTGGGCGTCTTCTCCTGACCTAATTAGGCGTCCTATTTTAGTGTCGTCCGCAAACTTACTAACATCACTATTTAACCCATCGTCTAAGTCGTTTATATACATAATGAATAATAAGGGACCCAAAACCGAGCCCTGGGGGACCCCGCTAGTAACATTGCCCCACCTAGATTTTATTCCATTTATGGTGACCCGCTGTTTTCTGTTACTAATCCAAGCTCTAATCCATTCTAACACTTTTCCTCCTATGCCATGGGCTTTGATATGCACCTACTTGTACCTCACAATGCACAATCATTATGTGCATTGCATTATATTAATTCATGTCTATTTAAGTATCATAAAAAAACGTAAAAATAATCCAGTTACCCTTACCTATAGTTTTACTTTTTTGTTAATAACAGGAGAAAATCAATCCAAATAACTGGTTATCTCTCATATCTACAATTGATAACATATGCCAAAAAATATTGGAACCTTTGTTATTGTCGGTTGTTTTGGCTCCAAAGAATAGAGGAGTTTGTGTTGGTCTATTGCGGTAGGTGGGAAGTACTGCGCATTTTTCTCAAAATTTGGTGGTGACTGCCTTTACACTTTTACCATTTGTACCAATTGCTGCAATGTCTTCCTCCTGGACTTAAGTTTGTATCCTATTTGCAAGAAAATGTCCAGGATGTTGCAGGTAGCATTGCCAGTACAAGCAGAGTTAATTCAACATCAGAGAAAGGACAAATGTAGTACCAGTTTAAATGATTGTGAGGTACAAGTAGGTGCATATCTATGCTCTGATGCTACCAGCAGTAATAATGTAGACAACCCTTATGAGCTGCTGACCAGTTATAGTAGTAGCGACCAATCAGAGACAGAGGAAAGTGATATTGAAAATCAAATGGGATAAGGTGATTTCGGCCCAGCGAAAATAACCTTTTAATTAAGCTTGAAGGCTTGGTGCACTGTATGATTTTAATTTAGATAATTTGTTTCATAAATTTAATTTCGTTTTCACACAATATCATGGTATGTGCAAAAAATGTTGTTACTTGAAATGATATATAAGCAATTATTAAAATTCTTTTAATTATATATTTTCTTTCAATAATAAGTAAATAATAATAGCAACATTTGGAGGACTGGCCAAAACGTCCTACCCTGCAGAGTTCTGGCTGAAACTTCTGTGGCCGAAACATCTTACATTCGATGCACTTCCCCCCTGCATGCTCACTAATGATGTTGAACTTCTGGGCTGGGTTGTTAAAAAAAAATGTTTGCACTATCTTGGCGTTAAATCTATCTTGACATTAAACATCATGGTAACACAGAGCGTTACCATGACATTTAACATCAAGATAAACTAACGCCAGAATTATTTTTTTGAACAATCTATCCCTAGACTCCGTGTTATCAATGACAATGTTAGACAACTTTTTGTGCAATAATAACACCATTTACCTTAGTACACACACGAAAGTTGTATAATTTTAATTTAGATAATGTTTAATAAATTTCATTTCATTTTCACACGGTATGTGCAAAAAATATTGTTACTTGAAATGATATATAATTAATTTTTTAGAATTCTTTTAATAATATATTTTCTTTCATTAATAAGTAAATAATAATAGCAACATTTGGAGGACTGGCCGAAATGTCCTACCCTGCAGAGTTCTGGTGATTTCGGCCCAGAAAAACCCTGGGCCGAAATCACCTGAAACCTTGATAATGATGCACAAATGGAAGTGTTGTTGCCCTACAAATCTGTAGACACCGAAACCTTGGCGACGAGGTAATTTTGCAGTTTTCTAAGGTTAGGTGTGACTATAGCCTAATCTATGTTGAGGTTAGTTTTCTTGTTTTCTCTGGTTTGGTGAAGTTCTTTGTTCTTGGCTAACCATGGCTAGTAGGGTTGGTTCAATTGAACCGTACAATGAGTCAGAGGAGGATTTTGATTCGTATGTCAGTAGAATTAAAATGTATTTTGTTGCTAATGATGTGGGTGACGCAAAGAAGGTGGCTGCATTCTTCACGTTGGCGGGACCTAAAATCTTTGGATTGGCTAGGGATTTGCTCTCTCCTGCAAAACCGGAAGAGAGTGCTTTAGATAAAGTTCTTGATACACTTAGGGCACACTTCAAACCTACGCCTGTTCTTATCTATGAATGTTATAAATTCTATTCTCGTGCCCAGAAGTCTAATGAGTCCGTAAAGGATTTCGTAGCTGCGTTGAAAGCTCTTGCCCACACTTGTGAGTTTGGGACAATGTTATCTCAGATGCTACGTGATAGATTTGTAATGGGTCTTGCTAGTGATAAGATTCAGCAAGTATTGTTGACTGAGTCTGAGTTAACCTTTGAGAAAGCTATTAGTATGGCTACAGCTAGGGAGACGGCATTGAAGGATGTTCAAGCTATGGCTGGTGGCTCAGTTCATTATGTACCTAGTAAGCAGCCGGTTACTAAGAAGACTTCCACCTCAAATCCTAATTCTAGTACAGTTTCTAAGAGCTATCCTTATAGTAAGACAAAATCCACTAATGTTTCCAGTGCTAGAAATATGTCCAATGTTCCTAAGACTCCTTGTTCAGGGTGTGGTAAGTTGCATTGGAAGCGTGATTGTCCTTTCAAGAATGCTTCGTGTCATTTGTGTAAACAGAAGGGGCACCTTAAGAAGATGTGTTACACATCGAAGTCCAAGACTACTCCGTCAAAGGGTAATGTAAACTTTACTGACTGTAACGAGTTGCCCACGGAGTCCTCAGTTGATTCCAGTTATGAATATGTATATGTTATTTCAGAGAATGTAAGTGACGAGCCTATCATGGTGGATGTCACCCTAGATTCAGTGCGTGTTCCTATGGAGATGGACACAGGCGCTACTTGTTCTTTAATGCCTCGATGTCAGTACGAGGGTTTTTGGCCTGTGAATCAGAACGTCCTCCGCTAAATGCATCTCTTACAATGGTGAATGCGTATGGAGGTACACCTCTAAAGGTATTGGGAGACATAACTGTCTCTGCTAAACTTGAAGATGGTTCCTCAGTAGATGCGACAAAGTTGGTTGTAGTCGAAGGGAAAGGTCCATGTTTAATGGGTAGAGTTCTCATGAGGAGGCTAGGCCTGTTAAAGGATGCTAATAAACTCTCAGCTGGTTCTGCTATTGCTACATCTATGTTGCATGATTTTCCTGAACTCTTTTCAGAGGGGTTAGGTTGCTATAAGGAACGTCGGTTCACTATAGAGGTTGATCAGCTGGTCCCACCAAAGTTTTGTAAAGCACGTACTGTTCCGTACACACTCAGGGCTAAGATTGATCAGGAGATTGACAGACTCCTTGAAGAAGGTATTATCTCTCCGGTGACTAATAGTTCTTGGGCCGCACCGGTGGTTCCAGTGGTGAAGACTAATGGTAAGATTCGGTTGTGTGGAGACTATAAACTTACTGTAAATCGAGCTGCTAGACGCGACACTTACCCTATTCCGACCCTTGATGATTTAATCAGTGGATTAAGTGGAGGTAAAGTTTTCTCAAAGTTGGACAAGTCTCAGGCATATGCTCAACTATGCCTTGACGAGGATTCTAAGAAGTACACTGTAATTAACACACATCGTGGTCTTTTCCAATATAATAGGCTGAGTTTTGGGATTTCTGCAGCTCCTGGAATTTTCCAACGGGCGATGGAGCAACTCCTGAAAGATTTACCGGGGGTGTTCGTGTATCTCGATGATATTCTAATCACCGGGGCTAGTGAGGTTGAGCACCGAGAATGACTAAGAACAGTCCTAGCAACCCTTCAATCGGCTGGGTTGAGGTTGAGCATTGAGAAGAGTACTTTAGGTGTTCCATGTGTAACATATTTGGGTTACAAGATAGATAAGGAAGGACTACATCCTACAAAGGATAAAGTTCAGGCTATTGCAGATGCACCTGCACCTACTAATGTTTCTCAATTGAGATCCTTTCTAGGGCTACTAAACTTCTACTGAAGGTTTATACCTCAAGCTTCCTCTAAGTTGGCACCTTTAAATAACTTACTAAAAGCTAAAACTCCATGGGTCTGGGGTAAGGAACAAGAATCTGCATTCTCCGCATGTAAGGAGACTTTTGAAATCAAAAGCGCTGGTGCATTTTGATCCAAAACAACCGTTAGTAGTTGTAGCTGATAGCAGCTCATATGGTATAGGAGCTGTACCATGTCATGTAATTGATGGTGAGGAGAGACTTATCTGTTTTGCCTCTTGCACGCTAACATCTTCAGAGCGAAACTATGCTCAGCTAGAGAAAGAGGCACTAGCTATTGTCTATGCTTTGCGCAAATTTCACAATTATTTGTGGGGTCAGAATAATTTTGATGTTATTACTGATCATAAACCCTTGTTAGGAATCTTTTCACCTAATAAAATTATTCCTCCTATGTCTTCAGGACGAATCCAACGTTGGTCATTGCTACTCCAAGCTTATAAGTTTACATTACGTCATCGGTCGGGTGCACTCCTTGGTACCGCTGACGCACTTAGTCGTCTTCCTTTGGTGTCTACTACAGATTCCACTCCAGTGCCTGCTGATTGGACTAACTTAGTACATTTTCTAGAATCTTCACCCGTAGGTAGTGGAGATATCAAAGAACATACTCGGAAAGACCCTACTCTATCGAAGGTCATGCGCTTTTGTGAATTAGGTTGGCCTTCTAATACTAAGACTTTGAATAGTTCGGAATTTACTCCTTTTATCAGAAGAAGGGATGAACTTTCAATCCAAGATGGTTGTGTTTTGTGGGGTTCTCATGTGGTTGTTCCTCCAAAATTGAGAACTAGGCTAATGGAAGAACTTCACATGGGTCACTCAGGCTCATCACGCATGAAGGAACTTGCCTGTAGCTATGTGTGGTGGCCAAATTTGGATAAGGATTTGGAAGAATTGACAAATTCTTGTCAAGAGTGTTTAGCTCTCAGAACTATGCCTTCTAAGGCAGAGCTACACCCTTGGGAATGGCCTGATCGCCCATGGCATCGTCTTCACGTTGACTATGCGGGTCCTGTAGATGGTCGCTATTTTATAGTAATAGTGGACGCTCACTCGAAGTGGGTGGACGTTTATCCTACTTCTGGTACTACAAGTACGGAAACTATCAAGTGCTTGCAACATTCCTTTTCGAGATTTGGACTTCCAATGTCAATTGTATCGGACAATGGTCCATGTTTTATATCTCAGGAGTTCAAAGAATTTTGTAATAATTCAGGAATTAGGCACATCACTACAGCAGTATACAAACCTTCTACCAATGGTTTGGCAGAGAAAATGGTACAAACTCTCAAGAAGGCCATACGTACCTCTAAGTCAGCTATTCAGGATACTCTGGACAGATTTTTATTTAATTATAGATTAACTCCGCATTCTACGACTGGTGTCTCACCAGCCGAGTTGATGTTTGGCAGACGCCTCCGCTCGCGTCTGGACCTTTTATGGCCTGCAGATGGTGTGTCTTCTAGAGTATCTAAGAAACAGCAAGCACAAAAGAAAGAACATACTAATGCTCCTCGATCTATACACCTCTCACCTGAATCACTAGTGATGATTCGCAACTATGTCCCTAATGGTTCTAAGTGGATCCCTTCTACAGTTGTAAAACAAACTGGTCCTTTGTCCTATCAATGTTCAGTGCCTTCTGGTAAGATAGTAAAGAGGCATCAAGACCAAATTATAACAAGAACAATTACTCCACCTGAACAAAGTTCACCAGTGACTACTTCAGTTAGTTCCCCTGCAAAACTTCCTATTTCAGAAGCAACTATGATAGCTCATCCTTCTCCATCTAGACAAGAAAATGTCAAACCTAATAGTATATCTTCCCCGTCTCCTAAGTTGCGATGGTCCTCTAGGGATAGGAGACCTGTTGTGAGATTAGATTTGTAACTTACTAAAAGTGGGGGAAGGGAAGGGATGGGAGTATTTTTACATACATACATATACCAAGGCTTTTTCCCCCTTTCAAGGGAGGTAGCCAAAAAGGGAAAGGCATAAAAACACTCCCACCCATTTCATCCCTAAATACACTCCACACCCCTCCCACCCTCCCTCTCATCTGAGCACCTCCTGGATGACGGGTCATCCCTGCACCTTGCCCACCACCCTGGGTCAGAAGCAGTGTCGCAAGACACAGCACATCCACAGCAAGGCCACTTCATTTAATCAGCGACCCCCCCTCTCCGTCCCCCCTTGCATATAAGGAGAGGACGGGGAGAAATCCCTTCGGGCTGCGTCAAAATTTGCTTTAATGGGGACATTTTTTTGCATCTAAAGGGAGGGAGAGATATTTTGACTAAGGGTGGAGGGGTGCAGTAGCGTCATTTAAACTAGTCACTAAAAACACAAAACAAATTAATGACGCTTTCGGACGTAGAGCGCACGCGGACGACAGCCTGACGTCGGCAGAACGGATTGGTCATTCAGCAGTCGACCACAGTACAGTCAGTTGTTAGGAGCACAAGTTGGGTAGCAGTACATTGCCTACCAACATAACGTATACTTAACTACTTACATATTGACACACCAGACGCCGGTAAGACAATCTAGGGAGACAGGTACGTAAGATATTATGGACGATTATGACTAAACGGACTTACACTTTTGCGTACCCGGCTTGCCGCGATTGTTCCTACCGGCCCCTACCTTTTTCTATGGGACCTGTGCCAACCGTAAGTAATTGATACATATTGTTAATGTTTGCCTAATTCTATTCTTTATATGCGGGTACGATCCTGCAGGAACATTCCTAAAAAAAGTAAAGGCATAAGAGGGTCAGAGTTTCCCAACCAGTACCCTAAGGCTACGATTACTATGGATGCGAATTCTGACGAATATCTGTTTGGACGAGTTCTGACGAATTTGAAGAAGAAACAAATGCCATGCATTCCAATGAGTGTTTACAGTGGCGGCAACGAACACGTCAGAACACGTACAAAGTCGTCAGAAACAATTGAGCATTCAAACAAGTTTGATTTTTTCATGCGACCTGCGTCTGTTTTTGGTATTTTTGTGCGTTGAATTTAGCTTGATTTTATTATTCCACCGGGGGGCAAAGTCCGACTGCCACCTCCCTGTGGTGCCCCCTGGGTAATGGTAACAGCGACAACCATGGACCGGAAACAGACAGGCGAAGGAAATCCGAATGGGAACGATTAATGCTGCTACTCTGAATGGAAAGGAAGAAGAGGTGGTTATGATGATGAAGGAGAGGAGACTGGATTTGCTGGGAGTGTGCAAAACAAAAATGACGGGTTCTGGATCCAAACTTATCCATGATAATTATCATTTGATATACAAAGGGAGAGAACAAGAAAGGAAGTATGGAGTAGCATTGAAAATGACCCAAGAAATGGGTGAAAAAACAAGATTCATCAGCGATAGAATAATCACAATAACCATCAAATTATCCACCAGAAAGATAACTTTAATTGAAGTATACTCGCCACATCAGGGAAGATCGCAAGAGGAGAAGGAAGACTTCTATCAAGCACTGCAAGAAACAATCGATGACAACAAAGGAGTAGGAGGAGACGTAATAATTATGGGAGATTTAAATGCCCATGTAGGAACAGACAGAACCAGAATGCAAGGTGTAATGGGAGCATTCGGAATTGGTGACAGAAATGCGGACAGTGTGTTCTTAACTGACTTTTGTCTAAGAAATCAAATGTCCATCATGAGCACGTACTATGAACATCAGGAAAGCCACAAATGGAGTTGGTACAGATGGAATAGTGAAGTTGGTAATTACACATAAAAGTCCATGATAGACTTCTTCGTAACTAATAAAAAAAACTGTTTAGAGATATTAAGAGCTTACTGTCAGTATCCCTTGACCCTGACCACAGGCTTGTCCTTGCTAAGCTGACAATAAAACCCCCCCAAAAGGCAACGGAAGGTGCTGAGGGAGAGATTTTGTTTGGAAAGGCTAAAAGAAAGGAAGGTAGCAGAAGAATTCCAATCAAAAATAAGGAATCTTAAGCCTGATGGTAATGACATTGTCGATGACATAGAAACAGAATGGGAAAACTTTAAGAGCAAGGTAATCGAGGGAGCCAAACAAGTAATGCAAAGAAAATTGGAGGAAAAAAAAGAAAATATGGTGGACAGAGGAAGTGAGGGAAGCTATCAAAAGAAAGAACACATCGTTCAGGAAATGGACGCAAAGAAGAAACATAAATACTAGAACAGCATGTGTTGAAGCAAGAAATGAAGCAGAGCGCATAAAAAGGGAAGCAAAGAAGCAGGCATGGGAGAAGCTAGGTGATGAACTGGAACGAGACATACAAGGCACTAGGAAACTAATATACAGCATTGCTAGAAACTATAGGAAAAAGAGAGGAACCTACAGCAAGAACCATAAAAGACAAAGAAGGTGTTCTACTCACAGAATAGGAAGAAATAGACGAAAGATGGCAAGAATACTTCTCTGAAGTACTAAGGACAACTGAGGAACCACAAATTCAGGAATTAGGGGAAGAAGAAGGGATAACAACTGAAGAAGCTATAAATGAAAGTAGTATTAGCCGTGAAGAAATAAAACTGGCACTGAAAGATGAAAAAAGGAAAAAGCCCAGGCGTCGACAAATTACCAGCAGAGCTGCTATATGCAGGTGATGATATGATTGACTGGATTCACAGACTATTCTCTCAAGTCTGGAAGGAAGGGAAAGTACCTGAGGAATGGGGGAAGGCAATAATCTGTCCCATATATAAAAAGGATGACAGAAGTGAATGTAAGAACTATCGCGGAATCTCCTTGCTCTCTCACACTGGAAAAGTATATGAGAGGATATTGGAAAGGAGACTAAGAAACTCAATTGAGGATGTATTGGAAGAGTGTCAGTGCGGCTTCAGATCAAACAGAGGCGTGATAGATCTAATTTTCACAATAAAAATGATAATGGACAAGAGTTGGGAATGGGCAAAGGACTTGTACATAGTTTTTATTGATCTAGAGAAAGCCTTTGATACTGTCCCAAGAGTTAAACTCTGGGAGGCTCTGAGAGATCCAGTTTATAGAGTACCACCACCATTGATAAGAGCTATAATAAGTATGTACCAAAATTGCTCAAGTGCGGTTAGGTCTCAGGGATCCGAGAAATGGTTTAGTGTGGATTCAGGTGTGAGGCAAGGAGGGGTGCTATCCCCTATCCTGTTCATTATATACATGGACAGAATTGTAAAAAGAATAAACGTAGGGGAGGATGAAGCACTGACCTTGGCATATGCTGATGATGTGGCATTGGTCACAAGAACTGTCACGGAACTACAAGAAGAGCTTAACAAATGGAATTCTGAACTAGAAGATGCGGGCATGAAGATTAACAAGAGAAAGACTGAAGTAATGATGGTGAGCAGGCAGAGACAAATTAGAGGTGAGATTGGGAGATGCTGTACTGGAGCTGGTAGACAACTTCAAATACTTGGGAGTGATGATAAATGAAAAATGCAGTATGGAATTTGAAATAAACAATCAAATAGCCAAGTTTTCACAAAATGTTTGGCTAATGTACCTTCTATTTGAAGAAAAACATATCTACCAGAGTTAAAATACTTATATATAAGAGTATACCAAGACCACTACTAGTATATGGTTGTGAGTGCTGGGTGCTGACAACAAAATTAAAAAGTAAAGTACAGGCAGCTGAGATGAGAGTACTAAGGCTCATCAAGGGAGTGACACGTAGAGACAGGCTAAGGAATGAAGACATAAGGGAAGAGTTGGACGTGGAACTGATACTACATTTAATCGAAAGAGCTCAGTTAAGATGGTATGGGCATGTCATGCAAATGGAGGAAAATAGAGGACCATTGAAATACTACAAATGGAATCCAGCTGGTAAGAGACCCGTCGGAAGGCCAAGGAAGCGATGGAAAGATGGAATATGTGAAGTAGTGGCTGCCCAAGGGGAGACGCTAGACCATGTTGAGGAGACGGAGTTGTTTGCAGACAGAGGAGAGTGGAGAGCATTCACGAGGCACCATGACTGACAGGGGAAACCCTACCTGGTGTATGGTGAGAAAGGTGAGAAAATTTATTATTCCACCATGGATAACGATAAATTGATCAGCCGTGTGTGCGAGAACAGGTGTTTGTGGAATACGAGACAAAAATTACCATAACAGAGATATTTCTCGGCAAAAGTGGGAGAAGGTTGCTATAGAACTCAACACTAGCAGTAAGTACAATTTTTTATTTTGATGTGGGGTTTACACTTTAAGCAATTAAAAATTGGGACATAATTTACTATTACAGAATTTCTTGCACATTACTTGCTGTAATTAATGGTAAATGATTTATAATATAATTAATTCTATATGTTTTTAGTGAAGAACTAGATAACTTTGCATATACAGACAGTGGTTTATAGCGGCTCAGGCACGGTTCGGGTATTGTTCAAAGCCAAAATGTTTACAGTGTGTCATTACAGTGTATTTTTTTTATATTTTTTGATGACTTCCTGTGTGTGTTATTTTACTTGAGACCATAACATACCACTACAAAGATTATGAGAATTTTTTATTACCTAATAAGCAATTCTGTAATAGTAAATCTTGACCAATAATTGGTTTAAGTACATAAGAAATTATGATTAATGCTTACATTTTATCCATCAAGAACATGACTTTTAGAGCTATAGATTATTACAGTAGGTTGTATTGAACCGGAATTTCACCTGCTGGACTAACAAAATAATTCTTCAAGGTTTCTCTAGCCTCATTTGCGCTTCTTCCGTAGTGATTATATCTCCGTGAAACTGGGACATTACATTGTGTAGGGGCTCAATGTCCATCTCAGGAATATCAAGGGAAGTAAGACCTTCCTTATCGATGATTGTTACGCAAAAGACAAACACATTTAACTACAATGTCTACTTTATCAGGATAGATTTGCAGTTCAGTTTTTAAACACCTCCATTTTGCTACCAGAATACCAAAGGCACATCCCATGCACCGTCTAGCTCTTGATAGTCTATAATTAAAAATCCGTTCTTCAATAGTAATTCTTTGCCTTGAATATGGTTTCATTAAATAAGTTTTCAGAGGATAGGCATCATCCCCCAAACAGAACAAAGGGTGCTGAAATGTTGGTTGAAGGAATATTTTCATTCTCTGGTATGCTTAAAGTGTTTGCTTCAAACCGTTGACAAACATTTGAATCTGAAAAGGTTCCCCCATCACTTTGCTTACCGTAAGCTCCAACTTCAACAGCAATGAACTTGTAATTTGCATTAGCTATTCCCTGCAATACAACAGAAAAATAACCCTTATAGTTGAAATATATCGACCCTGTTTGTTGGGGACATTTCATGCGAATGTGTTTCCCGTCTATACAACCGATGCAGTTGGGGAAGTTCCATTTGTTGTAGAAGTCTTTCGCAATGGTCTTCCATTCCTCAGTAGTAGGCAAAGACATATGTATACCTCAGAAGCACTCCCATATAGCTTGACAAGTTTCGTACACTATGTTTCGAATAGCACAGTGTGAAATTCTATAGGAGAAGCTTAGTGCTCGAAATGACATCCCAGTTGATAGAAATATGTAATAAGAAACAACTATTTACTATGAAATAAATCAACATATATATTAAAGCAAAAATTCAAAACACTAACATGACACTAGTTTACAATTTAACACATTATTATTTTTTCCTCTCTAATTTCAGGTGAATCAGCCAAAACTAAGTGGCGAGGTTTGAGGTACACATTTTGCAAGGAACTGGCCAAGAATCCTACAAAATGGAGTGGAGATGAAGGAGGAATCATAAAGAGTGTAAATGGTCCTATTTCAAAAGCATGGAGTTTCTGAAGGACCAATTTCAAAAAAGAAAATTGCAGGGCAATGTCCCGAGTGAGGCAACATTTGATGAAGACACCAAGAATTCAACTACTACTTTTTCCCCTGATCCCCCTGAAATCGAACCAGAATCACAAACACAAACTGGCGAATCACCTCAGAACACGACGAATGAAACGCCACCACAAAACTTTGCTGCTCCTCAGAAAAAATGGCCGAGTTAAATAATGCCACTACGGTTAAAAAATTGATTATGCTTGAAGAGCAAAAAATTCAAATGTTCAAGGAAAGAAATTCAGCTTCTCTAAACGAAGATCCGGACTATCGTTTTCTCACGAGTTTACTGCCATATTTGAGGAAAGTACCAAATGAAAGAAAAATGTTTGTGAGAACTTAACTCCAACAAGTGTTTTGTGAAGAGGATCTTTTGGGGTTCAGAGGTCAACATTTAACAGTACAGCCAATCCACCATCCAACACACTCATCGACGAGTGATAGTTGGGCAAGTGGGTCAGAAGTGGAACCTCGCCATGAAGACCTTGCTTCATTCTTTTCAAGTGTGACATCAGATACAATTTCAAAATGCAAGTGCCATTCATTCTATTGTTATATTTTATTTCACTATTTTTATTTTTTGCAAGTGCCATTTGTTTAATTTTGTTCAATTGTATTTCACCAGTTTGCATTTTCATTTTTGAATATGTATATCAAATTTCATGGAAGTAAATAATTGAATTATTTTTTGCAAGTGCCATTTGTTTAATTTTGTTCAATTGTATTTCACCAGTTTGCATTTTCATTTTTGAATATGTATATCAAATCTCATGGAAGTAAATAATTTCATTTTTGAATATGTATATCAAATTTCATGGAAGTAAATAATTAAATTCAGTATAAATTTTTTCTTACCTTAAAGTTACAGCCAGTCTTTGTTTTGCTGAAATACATTCACAAAAATTTGATAACTTTTTTATGCTTTCTTCTATCCCCTTCAGTATGCATTCAAATGTTGCTGGTCTCATCCTGAAATAGTTGAAAAACTTTTCTGGTTGGTCCCACAATTCTTGAAATAACATTTGGAACTCTCCTTTGTCGTCTCTATTAGAAAATAACTGGTTGACATGTTCAGTTTTTCCACCATTTAACACTAACTTTATTAGCAGACTTTCAAGAAAAAAATATTGATCAAGTTCGTCCATCTTTGCTGGGCGGCAGAAACGTAATGACTATCAGAATATCAGAAAACGCATACAGTGTAACCACCTTGTTCTGACGAGGATTTCTGACGTATTCATCAGAACACATTTTCATCAGAATTCGCATCCATAGTAACTGTAGCCTAAGGGTTGGGTCTTGTATTACAAAACTACCATTTAATATTTTCCCCAACAGATGGCACTTTATATTTTCACAAGATTTGTTGAAAAATTATGTACAGTAATTAAAACATAAGCATACACAATTATACTAGCATTGATAGTCAGCAGTCTTGCACTACAATCACATCATCCATGATGTAAACAAGAGACTAGGTTACACTTCATAATTGATTTGTTTGTGTTCTTTGACTTGCAACAACAGTTTCGATTGGGAAACCAAGACATATTTGAATTGCCAGCAATTTGTATAAAATATGGAGGAATCTGCTGGCCTAGCTCTCCATAATGACATCAAGATGTAGTATGACACAAAAGACACCAAGAGATCAGTCATGCCCAAAAATTGGTGTATGATGTACTACACAGATGGATTGGTAGACACTAAACATGATGTGGCACAACAGGGAGCAAGGGTGTTGGTCACTCTGTTCAACGCAAGCAGAGGGTGTTGCAGTGGGTCTAGCATTGACCCATGCACTTAACATCCACAGTAATGTTGTACATACCAACTCAATGACTGCATGCACTTTCCTCATTATTTCAGCTAGAGTCCCTCCATCAACAATGGTGATTGGTCATCCTGAACTGGGTGCTGGGACATGTCAGAATTTAAGGAAACAAAGCAGCAGACAGGGATGTAATGTATGCTGAAACTTTTTTGCCACTTTTTGAGGAGAAAAAGAAAAGAAAAAGAAAGAAAGAAAAAAATCAAAATGACTCGCTAAAATACTCCCACCTTTTGTTCGCAGCTTTTTCAGCTCAAACATTCTTAGGATTGTGAACAAAATTAAGAACCAAAATATTCCTGATAATTGCAAATTACTTAGCTTCAATATAAATGCTTTATTCACAAACGTCCTTAGGATTTTGGAATCCAAGTTTCACCTATTTCAAGATAAACTTCCCATTTCAGCTAATCAGTTTAGCCCATTCATCTTCCAAGACAATGTTTTGTTAGACACCTTTTTCAGACAGATTTGAGTGCAGTATGGGTTCCAACCTCTCTCCTGTACTTGCTAACCTGTACATGGAGTTTTGAGACCTTTCTATTACCTATTATCAAACCAGTTGGTACATTTTGATATTGGTACATAGATGTTTTTATTATCTGGGATGAAAAATTGTGCTATTTTGAAAAGTTTCATAAACTAAATACTTTAACAAGTAACATTTTATAGTTGAATGGGAAGTAGGACAATTCCCTTTCCTGGATATTTTGATCACTAGAGGTTTGCACCAATTATCCTTCTGTGTATAGGAAACCCACACACTGGCAGTTGTTTAATTTTTTTCAGTCATCACCTGGACATGAAATCCAGTGTTGCATCGGGTCTTTCTTAGAGCCTTTAGAATATGAACTCAACACTTAGAACCAAAAATCAGACTAAAACAATTATCAAAAATATATCCAGAATGGTTGGTTTGTCAAAAGCCTTATGCAAAGCCAAAATTAACTGTAATACATCCAAACCAGATTACCAGTTCAGTTGGAATATAAATATCAAATTACCTTTACTCTTCTATTCATGCTGTTACCAAACTACTTTCCAAAGACCAAATCAATGTTACTTTTAATTATCCCAATAGTCTTTTCTAACAGTTAGTAAATGTCCACCACCAGACAAAAGCCCACTATACCCCCAGCATGTACAACTTACTGTGCAGAGATTGCGAAGAGGTGTATTGGGGACAGACAGGAAGAGATCTTTCTACTAGAATGAAAAAACAAATTCCATCAGATATGGAAAGATAATTCTGCAGTTTTCTTTCGAAGCTCGAAGCTCGAAGGATCAGCGTGGACTGGGGCAATGCAGTTCTGTACAAATCTCTAGTTTTAGAATAATAATAAAATCATCCTTAAACACTACCCTAACTTCAACACCTCAAAAGGACAATGGCCTCCAGATTGCGTAACTACATTGGCAGTGAATGAATTGCTCCCCACGACAACGGGACTTGACCTTATGAGCTGTCAGTTGGGCTCCCCACCTCGCCAAGGACACGTCACTCAAGTCTTCGCTCATCTCTTTAGTATTACCTCATCTGTATATATTCATTGTGCTCTAACCTCCCTCTATTTATCCTCTGTAGACAATCAGTGGTCGAAATGTAAGGATTACTCCAGATTTTTTCTCGTGAAGTGGGTAACAAGTTTGAACTTTACTTACATCACGTTGCTCTAACATGTAATTATAATGGAGGACAGAATAGCATTTTAGGAAGACATACAGAATGTCAACGAATTACGGGTGGTCAGCATGGAACACAGTGACAGAGGGGCAAGGTGTTCATGAGACACCGGATGAACATGGGGGACCAGATGTCTGAATTTAAGGAAACAAAGCAGCAGACAAGGATGTAATGTATGCTGAAACTTGTTTCCCACTTTTAGGGAGGGAAAAAAAAATAATAATAAAATCAAAATGGCTCATTAAAATACTCCCACCTTTTGTTCGCAGCTTTTTCAGCTCAAACATTAAGATTGTGAGCAAAATTAAGAACCAAAATATTCCTGCAATTATAATTGCAAATTACTTAGCCTCGATATAAATGCTTTATTCACAAACGTCCTTAGGATTTTGGAATCCAAGTTGCACCTACTTCAAGATCAAATCCCCATTTTGGCTTATCGGTTTAGCCCACTTATGTTCCAAGACAATGTTTTGTTATTCACCTTTTTCAGTGTGGTAACTGTTGTTTGGGAATTGTAACGTTTACCTTGGTTCGGTGATTTCCCTCAAAGCATTACAGTAATTTCTTTGTATTTAGGAACCTTTCCCGAATCTTCGGACCACACCAATCTTAACTTTAAATAAGATACAATTAAACTCCCCTCCTTTTTATTCATTGAATCTATAAAGTAATTTTGGTTTAAAAATCGGGAAACTTTAAGAATTTGCTTAAGGTTAAAGTTAACCCGTGGCTTCGAGCTTTTCAAACACGTAAGGGTTCCGCCGAAGACGGCTACTTTCGTCGGCCTACTCAGATCACCCACAGCTCTGGAGTCTGATACACCTCTCTTGAAACCTGACGGCAAGGAACCTTTTTACGTCTTCTCAACAGAAGCCTTCTGCTTCTAATTAACTTCAGACCACAAGTCTGAGAACGCTACCAAGTAAGTTCTCAGATTTTCCCACTGTATTTGTTGAACCACAATTACCATATCAGACAGATTTGCATGCAGTATGGGTTCCAACCTCTTTCCGGTCCTTGCTTACCTGTACATGGAATTTTGAGACCTTTCTACTACCTAATATCAAACCAGTTGGTATGTTTTGGTATATGTACATAGATGTTTTTACTATCTGGTATGAAAAATGGTGCTATTTTGAAGTTTCATAAACTAAATACTTTAACAAGTAACAGATTTTACAGTCGAATGGGAAGGACAATTCCCTCTCCTGGATATTTTGATCACTAGAGGTTCGTGCACCAATTGTCCTTCTGTGTTGTGGTAATTGTTGTTACGGGAATTGCATTGTTTACCTTGAGCTACGGCAATTTCCCGAAAGCTTGTTTAATTTCGAATCGGGAAACCCTTTCCTGTAACTTTGTACCACACTATCGTAATTTTAATTAATATATGATTAAACTCCCCTCCCTCTTATTTATCAAGCCTATGTTGTAATTTTGATTAGTAAATCGGGAACTTTGAGAACTTACTTAAAGTATTAGTTGTCCCATGGTTTTGAAGCCGTTTTACGAGCTCCTAAAAATCCCAGCTGAATGAGACTACGTCAGACAAGCTTCAGCTCTGGTATTAGATGCAACAAATAAACCTCAGCAAGGTAATTCTACAGTTCGATCAAAGCCTTAAGAATACACTTCTAGATCCGACAAAAGTTAGAGAACTCAACCAGGTAAATTCTCTAACGTTCTCGAATTTGATGATACTTAATTACAACATTATAAGTCTTCTCTAACTTTCAGAATTCTCGGATTTAGTTTATTAACTCTGAATTTGAGAATTTAACCTAAATATTTATATCTAACTTTAGTAGTTGATTTCGACATTAAATTATTGCCCCTTTGTGTTGTAAGCCGCTATGTAAGGGCTTTATTAAAGTTACGATAGTGTGTGGTTACGAAGTCCGGTTTCCTGTTCTTTATACCGAGTTTGTTTGGTTTTATTAATCCTCGTTTGAGGACCTTGTTAACTTTCGGGAAATTTTTTGCCGTATTTGGTACCTTGTCTTTCTCGTGAACATTTGTAAATTTTCGAATAGTTCTCTATTCTTGGTGGCCTCTATTGTTATATTGTCGTGGTTTCTTTTGATCTATTGCCTTTATCCAATTTAAGCTCGTATTTAAATCAAATGAATGATTTTTATCTAATTTCTATCTTTGTTGTGCTTAGTCTATAGACGGTTTTTGGCACGACTGTTTTGCTCATGTATTTTGTGGCGAAAAGTTTGGGTTGGCGTCGTTATGGCTAGCCACGATAAGACATTGTCCGATTCAGAAGTTTTGCAAAAACTCCGAAGACAGAGAGCTCATAAAAAGGGGTTTATCTCTAAGGACTTTAAGGCTCTAAATTCACAGTCTGACTCTTTATCTATTTCCGTCCTTGACGACATGTTAATTCAGATTGAGCATTTCCTCTAAAAAAAATACAAGATTTTGACAAGGAAATTCACGACTTGCTCCCCGAAAAAGAAAAGGACGAGGATATGGAGAAATCCAGAGCTTACTGCCTGTCTATTCTTCTTGGATTGTCTCCGTATAAGGAACGGAGACAAGAGTTAAGGGGAGTTCTTGAATCTAAAATAGGTGAAAAATCAAAGTCCACTGATGTTAATTCTGTAAAACTTCCTCTTCCTCCTATTGTTCCTCAACATTTCAAGAACAATTCCAGCAATCCTTTTGCTTATTTCAAATTTAAAAGGGGTTTTCTGAATGCCTTAGCTGGTATCCCCAATCTGACTAATAGTCAGATGTTAATTTATCTGAAGGGATGCCTCAGAGGGAAGGCTTTCCATTTAGTAGAGAATATACCAGTGGATGATTCAAATTTTGACTTTGCTTTCCTTCTTCTTGATGCGTTGTATTTCAACAAGGAAGAAATTCTTGATAAGGTATTGATTTCCATTATTAATGCACCAGAGGTCTCACTCTTGAGAGACCTTGAAAGTTACGTTAGGTCTGTAGATTCCAAGCTACAAGACCTCAAGGGAATTGGGATAGATTTCACTAGGCCAGGAAGCGAGGGCCTCCTCTTGATAAGTAAATTAATCTTAAATAAATTACCTAAATTTTTTCTAATTGAATTGTCTCGGGTGATTAATTCTAATTACCCCAATTTTAATCAACTCATGGAAGTTTACCAGTCAGTTTTGGTTAGACTTAAAATGGGATCAGATGATCTTGGTGTCAAACATAAATGAAGCCTTACTACCAGCTCCCTTGCTTTCAAGGAAATTTCCTTGAAAAAAAGTTGATTCCAGTAGGGGAGTTGATGGCTCCTTTAAGGTCAATTCTAATCCCATTAACCCTGGACAGGTATCGTTGTGTCAGATCCACACCAAGGCACTGCGCAAAACGTTAGTCATTCACCGGCCTCAGTGGATGCAACATGTGTGTCACCTCTGCTCCGCGACCTTCACCCACTATTGCCCTCAAGGTTGTAAATGGTGCATATCTAACACCATACTACCATTACTCAGGTAAGTCACGCAATTGCAAAAGTTTTGCATTTTACATTACTGCATTATTACTTAGTGAAATAATTTTATTGTGTTTATTGGAAAATATCAGTGAATGGTGTAGCTACCCGTAACAATCGCCATACTGGATCGGAGGGCAGTGAAAATGTGATTTTGAAGCTAATTTCTAATTTTCAGTTTTTTCTATTATCAGATTTCAGATGGCAAAGAGAAGCCTGACGGAGGAGGAGCACTTGCAGGCCCTTTTCGTGAGTAGTGATTAAGAAGAGCCTTCTACAGAGACTTTTGAGGCAGATACCCTCTCTGCCCTTCCTCTTCTAATGCCAGGACCAAAGCTTCTGTGTGCAAAGTGCCATAAACCTGCATGTAACTTACATGTCAACTACATCTGTGACCAGTGCCATTGCGCGTGGTAAGTTTCACGAAAGATTTTTTTTTTTACCAGTTTATACTTACTAAATATACATACATACATATACCAAGGCTTTTTCCCCCTTCCAAGGGAGGTAGCCAAAAAGGGAAAGGCATAAAAACACTCCCACCCATTTCATCCCTAAATACACTCCACACCCCTCCTCTCATCTGAGCACCTCTTTTTTACCCTCATCTAGGGCCATTGTAGATTACTTTTGCAAAATTTCATGCATATCCATCAATTATTAGTACTCTAAATATGCCTTTCTTTTACGTAAATTGCGCACAATAAGGGTTACATTAAAACTAAGCCTTTTTTTTAAGTTTATAGTTACTAAATATCATTTTCTAAGGTTTTGTCATCATCTAGGATCATTGTAGATGACTTCTGGAAATTTTTATTCAGATCTAATAAATATTACTACCATAGATATAGCCTTTCTTTTCACACAAAATTTTTTAGGGATTTTGTACATAAAAAAATTAACCACTATCTTTTTTTCCTTTGCAGATTTTGCAGTTTTGCTCCAATCAACAATGTTTTTACATCAATCAACTCAAACTCTTCTACTTTTAAGAAAGCACTCGTTATTAGTGGAATTTGGTTTTATAAAGTGTACAGTGCCTATTCTTTGACCAAATGTCTATTTTTACAATTTTATTTGTAATCATGTAAGTAAAGTGTTATTTTTATATTCAGCGTTTTTTTTTCTCCTTCACCAGTAGAAAGTAGTCTTTATATTAGTAAACTATAAAAAAATAAATAAAGAAGGGCATAATGGTAACTGGGTATAAGCGCCCAAAGTGAAAGTAACAGATATGACACCACGCTACATGTACCGGGAGAGTTTGTCCACGCTACCTGTCCAGGGTTAAGAAGTCTATTGGTAGACGTAAATTTTGCCCCACTTTCGACCATGTTAGTTCGAAGTGTACTTCATATAAATCCCTTGAGCACAGGAAAGCTAGAGCAGCTCAGTTAGGACTGCAATAGATGCCTAAATCATGGACATGGTTCTTTGGAATGCCCTGGGTTAAAGGCTGCTCTGCTTTACAAATGTTTTGTTTGCAACAAACCCGAGCACCATGGAGCCATGTGTCCTATGGCTTATAAGACACCACTTTCTGAAAGGAAAGTGTTTAATTTTCATAATTCAACAGATTCCATTGTTCCTTTGGTTTCCCTTCCTATTAGCAGAGGCAAAAGAACTGCCCAATGTCTCTTTTTACTGGACACTGGAGCCCAGTTTTCTATCATTAACAATGAATTTGTAGAGGACAAAGTTGGACCTTGTTTAAGTCCTCCTATGGACAAGTTAATTTCTTCCTTTGGTTTACCTCTAATAAATAAAAGAGGTTTTAACTACATTACTAACTTAAAACTCCCTTCAGGGATGAATTTGTTTAGTTTGTTCTTTGCCATCCCAGGATTCAACTTGTCCTTACAAATTCCTTCCTTATCTTCTGTACTACTTAGTATGAATAATCACCAATTTTTTGTCTCACCAAGTTTTCCAAAAGTGAAGGGAGACCAACTGAACGTTTTAGGAATCATAGGAAATTATGTTCTTCAAAACTTCTCATACTTTTCAATTGAAAGTGCCCCCTTGTATGGTAGCCCGTCGTGCAAGGTTATCAAACTTGCTGATGGTTACACTCCATACGGGACTGGGGCTCAATATATCCCTCCTAGTGAGAAGCCTTTCTACTTAAAGAGAATGATAAGGGGGATTCCTGAAATGCCCTCTAATGAAATCCAAGACGTTGATAGTTTCAAATGCAAGGAGAGGCCTTGGAGGATAAAACCACTCTGAACTTGGAGTGGATTCTTTTAATTGCTTAGAGGAATATCATGGAGATTCACTCGTTTTCTATAATTCTTCTTTCAAGACCAATGGAGTTTCTCTAAAGAAAACTGAGAAAGGCACTTCCCTTACTCAGTCTAATAAGACTGTTAAATATTTTCCTCCCAAAAGGTTAGGCAAAGAAAAGTTTCTTGTCAACTTCTGTTTAGAACCTGTAAGTTCTCAATTTGATCCTTTGCAGGAAGTCTTTATTAATTCTAATGTTGAGTATGGTCTTGACAATTTCTATTCTTTAGAGTCCATTGGTATTAAAGAGGAACAGACCCCGGATATTAATCATTTACACATTGATGAATTTAAACAGTCCATTTCCTTCAAGAATGGACATTACTATGTGAAGATCCCATGGAAAAAGGATTTGGTGGATCTTGTTCCCCCTTACCTTAAGATATCTCTAGCTGTGGCTCAAAGGGTTTATGACAAACTTGAGCAAAAGGGGCTTAGAGAGGAATATGAAGCTGTGTTTAACCAGCAAGAGGCCTTGGGTATTATTGAGCCAGTAACTAAACGAGTCCCTGGACAAATCTTTATACCCCATAGGCATGTGTTGAAAGATGATGATCTTGCCACTTCTAGAATAAGGCCAGTTTTCAATTGTTCTCTCAAAGTAGGAAAAGATCCTTCCTTAAATGAAGCTGCATTCCCGGGAGCTGACTTGATGAACAACCTCCTCTCTCTTGTTGTATTTCAGGACCAATAATCATGTCATTTTGGCTGATGTTATGAAAGCCTTCTTGCAGATCCATTTGAAGGATGAGGCTGATCGTAACAGGTTCTGTTTCTTCAGGAGGATTAACGACCAGTATATACCCTTCAGGTATAATACTATCATTTTTTACTTCATTTGCTCTCTCTTCAATTTCATTATCCAATACCATCTTTCTTTACAGGCTGACTCTCTGCCTCCTTAATCAAAGATAAATTTTATGTAGACAATTTGGTCTACACAACCAATGAGCTTTGTTCTCTCCCTGCAATGGTCGAGAAGATTAATGAGATCATGCTTAATGGAGGCTCTCAGGGAGTGGACATGCAATTCGACTTCTGTTCTTTCTGTTCTTGATCAAGAAGTAGTTTGCAATAAAGAGGAGGTTAAAGTCTTGGGTTATATTTATAATAAGGATCATGATACTTTGAGAATCAAGGATGTTTCCCTTGACAAGAATGCCTCGACCAAAAGACAAGTTTTGTCTTCCTTGTCTTCTGTATTTGATCCTTTAGGGTTTTTCTCTCCTGTGCTCTTGCAGGGAAAAATCCTTATTAGAGAGATATGCCAAAAGATGGTGGATTAGGATTGGAAATTAGATAGAGACTTACTTGTTAGATGGAACAAGTTATGTGAAAATTTTAGGGAGGTTAATAACCTATCCTTTAAAAGGAAACCTTTTTGTACAGAATTTCCCATTAAATTGTTTGTATTTGCTGATGCTTCCAAGGAAGCCTATGGATATGACATACATGTAGGGCAAGAAGGAAGAGAATTAAAGGAGTCTAATACCTCTTCTATTTGCCAAGGTCAAGGTGGCTCCTATCAAACACAGAACTTTACCGTATTTGGAGCTTATGGCAACTTTTCTATCTTTGAAATGCCTCAACACTATTTTTGAGGAAGGACTGGTGTCTTCCCCACTGGTTGAATCTGTGGTTCTTTTTGTTGATAGTCAGGTTGCCCTTTTTTGGATCCTGACCAACAAGGCTCCTAAGAAAAATATATTTGTCAATAATAGATTAAAAGAAATTTCCAATCTCTTGGAAATTTTTCAAGGCCAAGTTCACACCCATTTCTTATACTTATGTTCCTTCTGAACATAATATGGCTGATTTCCTAACTAAACCTTGTAGTGCTAAGGTGTTCAAGGAAAAATTTAATTGGTGGGTTTATGGACCTGAATTGTTGTTGTGGCCTACTCATACTTGGCCAAAGGGTCACTTGGGATGTATTCCCTCCTGTTTCAAGGGAGACATTGTCAATGCTGCTGTTGTACAAGTTGACACTCCTCCTCTAATAGATATCTCTAAGTTTTCTTCCTATAGTAAACTTCTTCATCACACTTCTTTGATTTTTAGGGCTGTCTTTCTGTTCAAGAAGTCTAATGCTGACCCTGTTAAGGCAGCATCTAATTATTTGATGAGTATTATGCAAAGGGATTCCTTTCCTGCTGAATTGGCTCATTTGCAGAATTCCAACACTAATGACATACCTCCTTTGGTAAGTCAAATGAACTTGTTCTTGGACAAGAATGGTTTGATTAGGTCCAAGGGCAGAATTGACAAGAACATTAACCTCAAATATGAGGTTGTCAATCCCCTTCTCTTGTCCAAATCTCATCATTTAACTAAGATCCTAATTTCCTTTGCTCATTGTCATGTTATGCACATGGGACTACAAGCCACACTTAATTTCCTTCGTATGCATGGATTCTGGATACTTAAGGCCAGACAAGCTGTTTTAAGCATTTTGAAGGATTGTATAGTTTGTAGGAAATACAATTCCCGTGCAGTTATTATCCTTCTCCTTCCTCTTTACCTGCCTCTAGAGTGAATCTAAGTGTGCCCTTTGCCCATACTGGTGTAGACTACACAGGGCATTTATGGGTTAGAGACAGGAATGGAGAGAAGGTTAAGGCATATATTCTAATTCTATACAGTATCAGCAAATCACAATTCTGCTGAGAGTTCGCAAACATATGAGATATGCTTCGCCCAGCTGGTCCGACAGTTGCTTACGCGTTGCCGTTTCAACGGTCGTCAAGATTGTTTACTCTGTCGCACGTAGATTTCAACCGTTCCCTGCTTACTAGTGCTTGACCTGGCATTTGAGTGTTTATGACGCTCAATGTGCAATATAAGCGTTTACGACGCTCAATTTGCAATATAAGCATTTATGACGCTCAATTTGCAATATAATATAAGCATTTACGACGCTCAATTTGCAATATAATATAAGCATTTACGATGCTCATTTTATCATCTAATAAGCGTTTACGACGCTCATTTTATCATCTATTAAGCGTTTACGACACTCTCATTTTGGGTCTTAACAAAACTCACTAAATTATCAGGTAAATACGACAACATGCATATGACTCCGTCTGTCACGACCGCTATGTCGTCTTCCGACGAAACGCATACCCATACAAGCAGGAAGTCGGGCGCCTCCTCTCACGGAGGAGAAACAATCCAACATACTCGCAAATACAAGCATAAATCAAGCAGGTCAAGCAACAGTACTTCCCATCGGGATAGAAATACTTGCGTTGGCGCTACGCAAGTACATGACGACTCCTCAGCCCCTTGGTACACAGTACTGCAAGCCATCGCTAAACTGAGGAGTGATATGGATCAACTAAATGCAGAGAGGCGGCAAGATGTTTCGCAGAGGCCGGAAACCCACAACGATGCCAGACCGGGCACTAGTTCAACCAGGAAGGAAGCAGGGCCTGTTACGCCCTCTCCAGGTAACTTTTCGGGTTTCATCTCCGACGGAAGCAGCAGTGAAAGTGAGTTGCATGAAGATTTCCCCATTGGCAGTATTTTGATGCAGTCCTCTAAGGCTTTCGGCCCAGTTGAAGAAGTCTCTGGAGATGTTGCCAAACATGTGGCAGACATGGTCCATCAAATATTTGACCACGGCATGAGGGAGGACACCTATAAAGAAATTGCGAAGGACAAGAGTACCAAGAGGCCCAGTAATTGCCCTGCTTTATCCCCAGTTGAGTGCAATATGCAAATTTTGGAGGCGCTAAAACAGGACGCTAAAAAAGCAGACTTACACATGAAGGAAGTCAATATAGATATAACTAAGGCAGCTTCCATCATCATCAAGTCACTTTCGGTGCTTGACAAAGTGGCCCAGGATGAAGGTAATGCTGTGGTGGCCCATGAGGTGGGCATGATCAATGGTGCTCTGGCACTGTTAGGTCATGCCAACTACCGTAACAACTTGGTTCGCCGTTTTAACATCAAACAGGAAATAAATCAAAAGCACTCACACCTATGCTCTGACAAAGTGCCCATGTCACGCTTTCTGTTTGGGGATGACTTCTCGCAATCCGCAAGACAAATTGAAGAGGCGGAAAAACTCAAAAGCAAAATCATAGCCAAATCCCCCTTTCCATCCTGGTAGTCAGGCGCATGGAAGTTTGGAAGTGGGAAGACAAGAACCCAGTTTAAATGACACACAAGATTTCAACCCTATAGACAGTGGATGCTAGGACATAGGGGAGACCAGAGGCCTTACTACGCTTGGCAGGCCTTGGATTAAAAAAAAACTCCAAAGGCAGGGGACGCAGCACTCCCCGACAATAAACCAGGCAAGTACCAACTTTGTGGCAGGTTCCCTTCACAGATTTGTGCATGAGTGGCAAAAAATCACTAGTGATACATATATTCTAGACATAGTCAAACATTGTCACCTAAATATTAATGTCAATGATATTGGTTACCTGTGTTTTGAGAATGTGGAATATAACTTAAGCCTGACGGAACAAAAAATTAAACAACCACATTCCCTATATCCATTTCAAAATGGAGAACTTTGAACAAGCTATCAGACTGATAAATGAAGGGGACTATATGGCATCTGTGGATCTCAAACATGCCTACTACTCTATTAGAATAGCGGAAGAACAGCAAAAATTCCTTTGCTTTCAATGGTATGGCAAAGTTTATCAGTTCACCTGTCTCCCAAATGGAATCTCAGAAGGACCCAGACTTTCTACCAAACTCATGAAACCTATCTTTGCTACTTTAAGAGAAAAAGGCTTTACTATCACCAGCTTTATTGATGACACTCATGAGCAGTGTTTCTCTTTCTGGATGCTATGATTGCATTAATTCTACCATTGAATTACTCACGAAAATGGGCTTTTGTATTAACGTTGCGAAATCTATACTAGAACCCACTAAAAGTATCGAATACCTTGGCAATGTCATTGACTCGAACAAAATGATTGTTACCTTACCAATATGTAGGAAAGAAAGAATTCTACTTGGATGTAAACAACTAATAGCTAAGACTACTGACAAAATCAGAGAAGTAGCCAGGGTGATCGGGCTTCTAGTTGCTGCCTTCCCAGCTGTGGAACTTGGGAAGTTACACTATCGTCACCTTGAATCAGCAAATATTACAGCATTGCGAAGGAGTTATGGGAACTTTGAGGATAAAATGTTGATCACCGACGAAATGAATACGGACCTGACTTGGTGGACCAAACATGTTGAGACCCAACATAGACGAATAATTCACCCAACTCCTGAAATTGTCTTATACTCAGATGCTTCACCAGCTAGTGAATACCTGTGAAATTTATATCTCCGAATAGTGTTAAGTGATTGTGTTGTGTTTTTGTGATTGTATACGTATAGCGCTATACAGTTACATATACAAGATAAAGTGCAGTGTTCTATTTAATTTCAAAACAGTTTTCTGTTACTGTACTCCAAAGGTAGGAGAAATAGTATAAGGTAAGCAGAGTAAGCTTCGCGTATTTAGTTTATTAGAGACCGCTTTGATTTTTATTTTTGTTGTTGTTGATTTGTATTTTCTCTTTGCCAATTTTATTGCTAAAGGGGGAGCAAAATGGCTTGTGAAGGTTGCGTGAACCTAGAGGTCCGTCTCAGGATGTGTGAGGAGGAAATTCGTCTTCTCAGGAGTGCGCTCTGTGAGAAGAGTGAACCCTCCCCACAACCCAAAGAGCATTCCACTTCTTCCCCTACTGTCACTGCCACGAGCGAGTGGCGCTCCGTGGGGTCCCGTTTGTCGAGCCCGCGTTCGGTAGACGTGTGCCCTGTGGAGCAACCGCTGGCTCTAGCCAATCGTTTTGCTCTACTGGAGGATGAAGTGGCTGAAAACCAGGAGTTCTTGGTGGTGGGGGACTCCACGGTGCGAGGCTATGACGATATCCTGCAGCGGAAGACTAAGCGACATTGCAAGCTTGTATGTCAACCGGGCCGTGGGATCGTCGATTGTACCCAGTCCATCAGTGAGCAAGGACGGAAGAACACGGTTACGATTGTTCATACAGGAAGTATCAATGTAGGTAGGGTGAGATCAGAGGAGCTTGTTCGGAATTACAAGGTCCTCCTTCAGGAGATGAAGGAACGTGGGAGCCGTCACGTAGTCTGTGGGATCCTCCTGAGGATCTACGCAGGCTTGTGTTGGAACAGTAGAGCCATAGGGATCAATGATAGGATATCGCAGTGTTGCACACAATTGGGATACCACTTTCTTAATCCTTGGTATCTCTTTTCTAGGTGCCATGACCTTTACGCTTCTGATGGGATCCACCTTACCCGCAGAGGCAAAGATGTTCTTACAAACCTCATTGTGGGAGTTTGTAATGAACTAGCTCCTTTTTTAGGGTAGAAGGCCAAAGGGAAGGGGAAATAGAATGTACTTGGGAAAACAGTGTAGAGTATAGCATTAATGTAGAACAATGTGCCAATATAGGACAAAATATAATTTTAGGATATAATGTCGCTAGAGGACGAAATGTCACATTGGGATGTAATGTCATAGGACAAAATGTCGCAATGGGATGTAATGAGAGTGGAGGACAAAAGATCACGATGGGAAGTAATGATAGTGGAGAACAAAATATCACGATAGGATGTAATGATAATGGAGAAAATATCACGATAGGATATAATGTCAGTGAAGGACAAAATATAATTTTAGGAAGGGATACCGGACAGAATGTCAATGAAGGCCAAAATATCATGATAGGATGTAATGTCTCTAGAGGACGAAATGTCACATTAGGATGTAATGTCATAGGACAAAATGTTGCAATGGGATATAATGACAGTGGAGGACAAAAGATCACGATGGGAAGTAATGATAGTGGAGAACAAAATATCACGATAGGATGTAATGATAATGGATGAGAAAATATCACGGTAGGATATAATGTCAGTGATAGTGGAGAACATAATATCACGATAGGATGTAATGATAATAGAGGAGAAAATATCACGGTAGGATGTAATGATAATAGAGGAGAAAATATCACGGAAGTATATAATGTCAGTGAAGGACAAAATATAATTTTAGGAAGGGATACCGGACAGAATGTCAATGAAGGCCAAAATATCATTATAGGATGTAATGTCGCTAGAGGACGAAATGTCACATTAGGATGTAATGTCATAGGACAAAATGTCGCAATGGGATGTAATGAGAGTGGAGGACAAAAGATCACGATGGGAAGTAATGATAGTGGAGAACAAAATATCATGATAGGATGTAATGATAATGGAGGAGAAAATATCACGGTAGGATATAATGTCAGTGAAGGACAAAATATAATTTTGGGAAGGGATATCAGACAGAATGTCAATGAAGGCCAAAATATCAAGATAGGATGTAATGTCAGTGGAAGACAAAAGATCACGATGGGATGTAATTATAGTGGAGGAAAAAATATCATGTACTTTAATGCTCGCAGTATTAGGAACAAATTTCAAGAAATACAGGCATATGTCAAAAGCGAAAATCCCGATATGATAGGAATAACTGAGACATGGTTAAATGGTACAGAGTTCGAAGCTGAATTTAATATTGCGGGATTTAAATACTTTCATCAGGATAGAAACCACAAGAAAGGTGGGGGTGTTCTATTGTACGTTAAAAACAATGTTCATGCTTGTGTTTTAGAGAAAGTGAAACAGGATGCATATAATAGTTTGTGGGTTGAGTTAACCCAAACAAATGGACAAAAAATGAATATAGGTGTAATATATAGGCCAAAGACATTATCATTAGCACACGACAAACTGTTATTTCAAGAACTGTCTAGTTTCTGCAACCAATTTATTGATAATGGGTGATTTCAATTTTACTGACATTGATTGGATGACCCTTGAACATGGCCATATAGGTAGTCGCTTGGTTGATTTTCTTGGTGACAATTACTTAATTCAGCATGTAAAAGAGCCCACAAGATATGGAAACTTACTCGATCTTTTGATCACTAGCCGCGAAAGCATGGTAACTGATGTAGAAGTCGGTGAATCTGTTGCAAATAGCGATCACAACTTAGTTAGATTCAAACTCCTAAACAATTTTAGAATAGATACTTGTGTTTCTAAAATACCTGATTTCTGTAAAGCTCAGTTCATAGGACTACGTCAGGAGCTTCAGCTTACAGATTGGGAGGCAAAATTAAATGAAAGACCTGTAGATCAGATGTGGGAAATATTTCAAAATACGCTCACTAAGATGATTCAAACTTACATTCCTTTTAAGGACAGACGTCCCCCAAATCAGGCTCGACAAAGAAACTGAAAAAAGTATTGCTAAAACGAGACAGGCTTATAAGAAATATAAGTGCTCGGGTGCATCTAATGACTATGAAAGTTATGTATCAATACAGAGAGATTTAAAAAAGACAATAAGAAAAAGAAAACGACAATACGAAATGAAAATTGCTGATAAATCCAAAGAGAATCCCAAAGAATTCTATAGTTACATTAGAGATAAAAAGGTTGTTAGGAATCACATTGGTCCACTATTATCTGCTGACGGTCAACTTAAATATTCAAATGAAGGAATGTGTAATATCTTAAACAATTATTTTAGCTCGGTATTCGTAAACGAAACACCTCAAAGTGAATTCCAAACTGAAACCTGTGAAAAGTCTAGGGTAAACTTACTCACTACGGTAAATATAACAAAAGAAAAAATTAAAAGGTGTATAGACAAACTCAAAGTCAATAAAACACCAGGGCCCGACGGTTGGCATCCAAGAATCTTAAAGGAAATAAAAATTGCGATTGTTGTTCCATCAGAAATTATTTTCAAGAAATCCATCATATCCAGAGATGTCCCAAGAGAATGGAAGCTAGCTAATGTTACTCCCATATTCAAAAAAGGTGACAAAAAGAAACCAAATAACTATAGGCCTATAAGTTTGACTTCAATCATAGGAAAAATAATGGAAACTATCATCAGAGATGCTATCGAACATCATTTAGAAAGTAACCGTTTGATAAATGATAGCCAGCATGGTTTCAGATGGAAACGTTCTTGCGTGACTAACTTACTCGAATTCTACAACACAGTTATCTCGAAGTATGACAAAAGAAACAATATAGATTTAATATATCTAGACGTTGCAAAAGCTTTTGATACCGTCCCACACGAAAGACTATTTACTAAATTAGCTTTGCATGGAATAAGTGGTAGCCTATTAGGTTGGACTAGTAATTGGTTGAATGGTTGAAAACAGAGAGTTGTTTTAAATGGAAAAACTTCTGGATGGAAAAGTGTTGCAAGTGGAGTTCCTCAGGGTTCCGTTCTTGGGCCACTTCTATTCATAGTATATATAAATGATATAGACCATGGACTAAAATCTACTGTTTCCAAATTTGCTGATGATACAAAACTGTGCGGAGTGGCAAATGATCACTCAAACCAATTAGATATTCAAGAAGATTTAGATCAATTACAGCAATGGTCTGAAAAGTGGCTAATGAAATTTAACACAAGTAAATGCAAGGTAATGCACATAGGTAAAAATAACAGTAAGTACGATTACAAGTTATTTGGTAATTCGTTAACAAAAGTGGATAGTGAAAAAGATCTCGGCATAATTATCAGTAATGACCTCAAATCATCCAAGCAGTGTATTTCAGCCTCTGAGAAAGCAAATAAGATTCTGGGACTGATTGCACGATCTTTTGATTTCAAAAGTCCATCACTCATTAACAAGCTATATAAATCGTTAGTTCGTCCACATTTGGAATATGCTGTTTCCGTATGGTCACCGAATCTCATTAAAGACATTGACAGACTGGAAAAAGTACAACGGCGAGCCACAAAACTGATTCCAAATATCAAAAATAAATCATACGAAAATCGACTAAAACACATGAATCTGTTTTCCCTAAAAAAGCGTAGACTCAGAGGTGACTTGATACAGGTCTTTAAGATTTTAAAGGGAATTGACAACATCAAAAGTGACAAAATTTTCACATTGAATGAGAATCAGACAAGAAACAATGGTCTCAAACTATCCGTAAATAGATTCAATTTGGAAGTAGGTAGAAACAACTTTGCCAACCGTGTAGTAAATGAATGGAATAAACTTCCTGCACAGGTAGTGCAATGTAGTTCAGTTCGAAGCTTTAAGAATCAGTTAGATGAATACCTAAGTAAGATGCTGTAATGATTATAATCTATCTTATATTATTTGCTTTTGTTTTGTTATCATTTGTCTGTCTGATTTTCATTTATTATTAGTTATATGTCAATTTATCATTATTTACTATTTACCTGTTTGTTTATTATTTAACTATACCTATGCATTTATTTATGTATTTTATTTGTTATTTACATCATTATAGTTTTTATTTATAGAGAGAGATCAAAAGGTCTCCTGTCGGCATGCTCCGCCTTTGTAATCCTTTGCTTCAGACTTAGGTTGGGGTGGCTGCATAAATCATCAGTCAGTCAATGGAAGATGGATGTCAAGAGGAAAAGAAGCTTCACATTAATCCCTGGGAACTCATAGCTGTGCTCCTTACATTAAAATCTTTTGCAAATGAGGTCAGAGGAAAGCACATCAATGTTTTCTGTGACAACACTACAGCAGTTAACTACATCAATGAAATGGGAGGCACTAAGTCGGTAGCATGTAACAATGTCTCCTCTGATATTTGGAACTGGTGTCTAAACAATGATGCCTGGATCACATGTTCCTACATTCCTGATACAGCATCCAGGAACTTCAATGACAGATAAGAATGGAAGTTGGATGAGAATTTTTTTAAAGAAATTAAGCATCATTTTTGGCACACCCAACATTGATCTATTTGCATCTAGGTTGAACAAACAAGAGCCTCAGTTTTGCTCCTGGAGGCCAGACCCAGAATCAAGTTATTGTGATGCATTCAACCTTAATTGGCTTTTTCCCCCTTACAAGGGAGGTAGCCAAAAAGGGAAAGGCATAAAAACACTCCCACCCATTTCATCCCTAAATACACTCCACACCCCTCCCACCCTCCCTCTCATCTGAGTACCTCCTGGATGACGGGTCATCCCTGCACCCTGCCCACCGCCCTGGGTCAGAGGCAGTGTCGCAAGACACAGCACATCCACAGCAAGGCCACTTCATTTAATCGGCGACCCCCCCTCTCCGTCCCCCCTTGCATATAAGGAGAGGACGGGGAGAAATCCCTTTGGGCTGCGTCAAAATTTACTCACACACACTACCCCCACCCCCACCCACCCCCCGCCCATTCCTCCTCATGCAATCCCAACATCATCCATATACAACCATTCTCCACTCACCTCTGTCTTCCGTCCTCTCCCTTCCTTCCTCAACAGACATTCCCCTCTTCCCCAAAGCCCCCTTCACCCCATCCATCCACCTCATCTTAGGACGTCCCCTCATCTTCACTCCCTCCACATCTGCCTTCCATACCTCTTTTACTAGTCTTTCTTCACTCATTCTTTCCGTGTGTCCAAACCATCCTAATATTCTTTCATCAACCCTATCTCCCAGCTCCTTTTCCACCCCTGTTCTCCTTCTCACCTCCTCATTTCTCACTCTATCCAGCCTAGTAACCCCCACCATACTTCTCAGACACCTCATCTCAAACACATTCAAACTCCTTCTCTCTTCTTCTCTTATGTTCCACGTTTCTGCCCCCATACAGTGCTGTTGGCACAATCACTCCTTCATACAGTCTCCTCTTAGCATCCATTCCCAAATGTCTATTCCTCATTACACTCTTTAATCCACCAAGGCATTTACTCACTTCTCTCAATCTACATTCTACCTCCACCTTCACACCACCTTTTCCTGCTACACTTGCACCCAAGTATCTAAAACTATCCACTTCCTCCAGTCGCTCTCCCTTAATGTTCACTTCCAGTCTACTGCCACTTTCACCCCTTGTACATCTCATCACCTTACTTTTACCCACATTTATCTTTAGCTTTCTTCTATCACATACTCTCCCAAACTCTGCCACCAGCTTCCTCAATCCCTCCTCTGACCCTGCCACAAGCGCAGTGTCGTCCGCAAACAACAGCTGGCTCACCTCCCACTTTTCTCCATTTTCTTTAACCATCTCCAATCCCTGACCCACTACCCTAGCATTCACCTCTCGCACCACCCCATCCATGTATAAGTTGAACAGCCAGGGCGACATAACGCATCCTTGACGAAGTCCCACCTTTACTTCAAACCACTCACTCTCTCCATTTCTAATCCTGACACAAGCTCTACTACTCTCATAAAAACTCTTGACAGCTCCCAAAAGCTTTCCTCCTACCCCATAAATCTGCATAACCTCCCACAGTGCCTTTCTGTCTACCCTATCATAAGCCTTTTCCAGATCCATAAAAGCCCAAAAAACATCCTTCCCCTTTCCTATAGCTTTCTCACATATGTCTTGCCACAAAGATATGATCTACACAACCTCTACCTGTCCTAAATCCACATTGTTCCTCACCAATTACTCCTTCTGTTCCTCTCGTAATCCTCTCAATTAAGATCCTCCCATAAGCCTTCCCTACTACACTTAACAGACTAATCCCTCTGAAAGTACTACATTCACACTTGTCCCCTTTTCCCTTGTAAAGAGGAACTATACAGGCACTTCTCCAGTTCTCCGGTACTCTACCCTCTCTCCAGCAAACATTAAATAACCTCACCAACCAGTCCACCATCACTGAACCTCCCTTTTTCAGACATTCTGCATGGCATCCATCCAGACCAGGTGCCTTACCTGCTTTCATCATCTTTACAACTGCCTTCACCTCATCCTTCCTTATTTCTCCTCCATTCTCCTCACTCATCACTCTCATTTTCTTCGCATTTCCCACTGCAGCTATCTTTCCTTCCCTATCCTCCTTCACATTTAGCAACTCCCTAGAATATTCTGCCCATCTTCCCCTTACTGCCATCTCTTCCATTATTATCTCTCCATCTGTACCTTTTACCTTTTCTTCTCTACTTGATTCGCATCCTCTTCCTCTCTTAATTTCTTTCCAAAACATCTTTTTATTACTTTCAAAATTTTCTGTCATACTCCTACCCCATTTCACATCTGCTCTCCTCTTTGCCTCCTTTACCTTTTGCTTTACTTCTCTTTTCTTTTCTTTGTACGTCTCATATGACTCCCCCGTCCTCTTTTGTAACCAATCTGTGAATGTTCGCTTCTTCTCTTCTACAACCTTCTTTGTTTCCTCATCCCACCATTCACTACCCTTCTATTTCCCCCTGTCCTTCTTGTTCCACACACCATCCTTGCACACCTTAAGACTCCCTCCTTGAACCATCCCCATTCCTCCTCCACACCCATCTCTGCTCCATCCTTTACTCCCTCCCACTCCTCCTTCAGCTTCTTTTTGTACTCCTTCTCCTTTTCCTTTTCATTCAAGGAGTTCACTCTAAGAACCTCCCTACCTTTTGTCCCTTTCCTCTTTCTCCATTTACCCTCCACTCTCAGCTTACCTTCCACCAAAAAATGATCTGATATTCCGCCACCCTCTCCCCTTAGCACATGTACATCCTTAACTCTTCCTATCATAATCCTATTTACCACTACATAATCCATTAGTGCTCTATCTACCACCCTTCCCTCCACCACCCTCTCCCATGTGTACTTATGCTTGACTTTCTTCTGAAACACTGTATTTGCTATCATCAACTCTCTTTCTAGACACATTTTCACCATCAACTCTCGACTACGATTCTTTCCTGGAACTCCACACTTCCCAACCACTCCATTGATTGGACCATTTCCCACCCTAGCATTAAGGTCTCCCAGTACTATTACATTGACATTTCTTCCTAAACTCTCTATGCACTCATTTAAATCTATCCAAAAGGCCTCCCTTTCTTCCACGCTCTTCTCACTGCCAGGCCCATATGCACTTACAAAGACCCACATCTCCTTTCCCAGTTTCACCTTCATCCACATTATCCTTGAGGAAACCTCCTTCCACTCCACTACCTGTTTACCTATCTCCTCACTTACTAGAATTGCCACCCCTTCCCTCCCTCGCCCTCTCTTCACTCCTGATAACCTCCCACTTACACTCCCAAACTTACACTCACCCTTCCCTTTCAACTTAGTTTCACTCAAAGCCAACACATCCATCTTTCTTCTCACAAACATACTACCTATCTCTTCCCTTTTACTCTCATCTGTACCACATCCACGCACATTAAAAGACCCAAACCTTAGGGTGCTGGCCCGAGGCCCTCCAGCACCCCTTATGCCTTCACTTTTCTTTTTAGGATATGTGCCCCGTGGGGCTACAGGGAGAAGGATGCCTAGTCCCTCTCCCCGTCCCTTTCTTCTCGCCTTATCAATTTACAAATAAATAAGTCTATTTCTGATACAATCATTTTTTCTTTCAACACAAGCATCCGGACCTGGCTTCGCCAGGTGTGCTTGGCCTACGGCGTACCTCGCTTCGCTCGCGAAGGAGTCTTCAAAATCTCTTAAAGGAGCCTTCAGTTTCCAAAAGGAGTCGTCAAAGTCTCCCGACGTTTTCGTCAAATTCTCTCTCTTTCTCTCTCTCTCTCTCTTTCTCTCTCTCTTTCTCTCTCTCTCTCCTTCTCTTTTTCGTTAGGTCAATCATAAAGGCAACAAAATTTCGGAAGGTGGTCATAAAAACGCCAGGAAATTTTCAAAACTGATAAACTTTGTCGTTGGACAAAGATTCTTCACAAAAACACCTACAGCTCACGGTCGACGGTTGTAACCCTTTTGGCCGTATTCTGAAATTAGTGGCGCGATTAATTTTTTTTTATTTAGATAAAAAAATTGTACTTGGATGTGCTCAGTGGTACATATATGGCACATCGTATTTTAGCAATACTATTGCAAAGAAATGTAAACCAAGACGTTTTCCTAATAATTTAGGTAGAACCAACACCAAAAATTAGAAAATATGAAATTACTACACAAAAAATAATTAGAGCTGAAATGGGTTAATGATAGGGTAACCCAGTTCATCTCAGGAATGATGAGTTCCTATGATTGCTCGATCCAAGGCATATGAACTACTCCTTATCACCCCCCAATGCAATGACCTTTGTGAGGTTCAAAGGCACGTTTAAAAAATGCTAAAGCATCCTAAAATCCATTGGAGAGAACAAAAATGTCGATGCAATATATCTAGACTTCACAAAAGCCTATGATAAAGTTGACCATATCCCTAGATTACTCGACCTGTGCCATTTGGAATCACAGTATGCAGTCATATGTTTTAAGCTGTATGGTTTTCACACAAATATCTAACTGGAAACTTTTAATGTTTATATCGTCACTACTGACCTAGGAACAAGTGTGGATATACACACTTTTGTACTCTGCCTTTATACAAGCTCCAGTTAAGTTTCAGTGATTCCATATGGCACAGGTCGAGTATAATAGGTGATTTTATTGAAAAAAGAAAGATAAGCATATGGTATAATGTGTGTTTACATGACGACTCAGGAGAAGCTTTGAGACATGTTTTAGCCATAAAAGGATATACAGGTTGTAAATATGACCCACACTGTACAAATGAATTGCGTATGTCTTTTTCTTTCGTTTTCCTGCTAGGTAGACCTGATTAGCCATGAAACGGAGCCACTTTTACACTGTTGATCAGTTAGTGACGCTGGTAAACTCGGATGAGTTCCAGCGTGACTTGGACAATATGTTGGGGCGGCTGGTGATTCCAATACAACCATTGGGATGGTGCAGGGGGATGCTGCTGGAGGGTCGCAAGTCGGCCCCATCACAAGGGACATAGCAGCATCAGCTACCATTATTCTACCATCTCCTGTGTGTCCTGGACCATGAGAGACAATAGAATGTGTAGAAGAACCTAGTGGTAGTCTAAGTCATATTAGGCCCAGCATGGAGAAGTGTCCCATGCGACACAATGGCCAGTTTTGAGTTACGCACATATAACACTATTTTGCGCCGGCCGAGCGAGGGTGAAGTTTTACCACTTTGTTTTAGGAGCGTTTCGACCATATTGCAGGTCACGTTTTGTCCTGTCCGACATGCTCGGATTGAAGTAGAAGGGCCAAAATAGTGTTATACTGTATGTGCGTAACTCAAAACCGGCCATTGTGTCGCATGGGACACTTCTCCATGCGGGGCCTCATATAGTAACACTGCACAAGGGTCGGGAACCACCCGAGGTAGTGGTGGAGGCGCTAGTGGACCCGTCAATCTCTCCAGTCCCCTCAACATCACGAACTGTGAGATGTGCACAATACACGTCGACCCCACAACCCAAAAAATGTCGTATTTGGGTTACTGAAGAGCCCAGTGATTATTCTAGTCCTGGTTATATTCCAGGAAGTGACAGTGAATGTGACTCGCCTTACCCTATTTCATCGAATACAGTTGTACCAACCCCTTCTCACAGCCCACCACAACCACAAACACCATCGTCTTCAGCTCAAGCCTCACAACCAACACCGTCCCGTCACCCCTTCCACCAGTACTGGTGATGCTAACCAGCACCTGTTCAACTTACCTGGTACCCAGTTACGCAGTTCAGATAAAAAACTTTATGGTGTAGTAATCCTTATCCACAAAAGACCACAGCTAAACATCCAGCTAGACAATACACAAAAGGACTAACAGATATGTCCAAGGATGCTGAATCTGCCAGGGATTCTTTTTTACTGTTTCTCACTGATGATATGCTGCAAATGATCGTAACTTATACCAATCTGATGATCGATTGCATGGAACCCAAGTATGCTGATCAGCCTACGGGATCATGCTCCCACACATGCCCAGAGGAAATATTAGCCCTCGTGGGCACTCTTATAGAGAGTGGAAGCAAACAAGAAAACAAAAGAACTGCAAAAGAAATGTTCGATCCACTTCATTGCCCACTGTTGTACCGTGCTGGGCTAAGCGAGTCCAGATTCTCTTTCCTTTTACGGGCCCTATGTTTCGATGACCTCACCACCCGAGAAGAACACAGAAGGACTGACAAGATGGCACCATTCAGGGACATGTGGGAACTATCTATAAGAAATTGTAAAGAAAACTATGTACCTGAGGGCGAGCAGATGTTGGGTTTTCATGGACGCTGCCCCTTCAGGTTCTACATGGGTAAAAAAACAAAAAAAAGTATGGACTGAAAATCATTATGGTATGTGACAACTCCAACAGTTACATGTTGAATGGAATGTTGGACTTGGGTAAACACAAAGTGGAACCCATAGCTTTTATGGATCTGGAAAAGGCTTATGATAGGGTAGACAGGAAGGCACTGTGGGAGGTTATGCAGAAATACTGGATAGGAGGGAAGCTTCTAGGAGATGTCAAGAGATTTTATGAGAGTAGTAGAGCTTGTGTCAGGATTGGGAATGGAGAGAGTGAGTGGTTCGAGGTAAAGGTGGGACTTTGTCAAGGATGCGTTATGTCGCCCTGGCTGTTCAACTTATACATGGATGGGGTGGTGCGAGAGGTATATGCAAGGGTAGTGGGCAAGGGATTGGAGATGGTTAAAGAAAATGGAGAAAAGTGGGAGGTGAGCCAGCTGTTGTTTGCGGACGACGCTGCACTTGTGGCAGGATCGGAGGAGAGATTGAGGAAGTTGGTGGCAGAGTTTGGGAGAGTATGTGATAAAGAAAGCTAAAGATAAACGAGGGTAAAAGTAAGGTGATGAGATTTACAAGGGTAGTGGCAGTAGACTGGAAGTGAGCATTAAGGGAGAGCGACTGGAGGAAGTGGATAGTTTTAGATACTTGGGTGCAAATGTGGCAGGGAAAGATGGAGTGAAAGTGGAGGTAGAATGTAGATTGAGAGAAGCGAGTAAATGCCTTGGTGGATTAAAGAGTGTAATGAGGAATAGACATTTGGGAATGGATGCTAAGAGGAGACTGTATGAAGGAGTGATTGTGCCAACAGCACTGTATGGGGCAGAAACATGGAACATAAGAGAAGAAGAGAGAAGGAGTTTGAATGTGTTTGAGATGAGGTGTCTGAGAAGTATGATGGGGGTTACTAGGCTAGATAGTGAGAAATGAGGAGGTGAGGAGGAGAACAGGGGTGGAAAAGGAGCTGGGAGATAGGGTTGATGAAAGAGTATTAGGATGGTTTGGACACATGGAAAGAATGAGTGAAGAAAGACTAGTAAAAGAGGTGTGGAAGGCAGATGTGGAGGGAGTGAACATGAGGGGACGTCCTAGGATGAGGTGGATGGATGGGGTGAAGGGGGATTTGGGGAAGAGGGGAATGTCTGTTGAGGAAGGACGGGAGAGGACAGAAGACAGGGATGAATGGAGAATGGTTGTATATGGATGATGTTGTGATGCATGAGGTGGAATGGGCGGGGGGATGGGGGGGTGAGGTAGTATGTGTGAGCAAAATTAGACGCAGCCCAAAGGGATTTTCTCCCCGTCCTCTCAATGGGGGGATGGAGAGGGGGGGTCGCCGATTTAATGAAGCGTCCTTGCTGTGGATGTGCTGTGTCTTGCGACACTGCTTCTGACCCAGGGCAGTGGACAAGGTGCAGGGATGACCCGTCATTCAGGAGGTGCTAAGATAAGAGGGAGGGTGGAGTGGTGTGGAGTGTATTGAGGGATGGAATGGGTGGGAATGATTTTATGCCTTTTTCTTTTTGGCTACCTCCCTTGTAAGGGGGAAAAAGCCTTGGTATATGTATGTATGTATGTATGTGGAACCAATAGCCCTTGGAAAAGTAGGGGAATATTACACAATGAAGCTGTGTGAACCATACTTTGACAGTAACAGAAATGTTACTGTCGACAACTGGTTCTCGTCCATGTCACTGGCAAATCAACTCTTCACTATTAGGACAACCATGGTCGGGACACTATGGCACAAAGGGTATGTGCCTGCTGCTATGGCTGACGTGAAGCTCAAGAGGCCCGTGGGGAGCAGCACCTTTGTGTTTAAACAGAACCTGACTATGGTTTCATCCAAACCAAGTTCAAGTAAAATAGTGTTGTTATTGTCATCAAAGCACAACACTCCTCAGCTAGGGGAAAAGAACAAGCCCGAAATTATACATTGTTATAATAAAACCAAAGGAGGAGTTGATGTATTGGACAACATGTGTGGCAGGTATTCCAGTAGCCGAGTGACCCAGAGATGGAGCCCTTGTCTTTTTTAAGAATTCATCAACATAGCTGTTGTCAATGTTTTTGTTCTAGCAAGGCTGAAAGGTGGTGACAAAGTGCAATGTACTTTCATGCACTCACTGGCTAGTCGACTTGTGAAGCCATGGGCTGAGAAGCGGATTCAGCAAAAGGGGATGAAGTCATCAGTGATATCTACAATCAAGTTGGAATTCGGCATTGTTGATGAGAGGCCAGAGGACCGTTCGTCTAGAATATCACACAACAAGAGGAGATGTACCTTCTGTCCATTGAAAAATGCCAAGCAGACAAGGGCAATCTGCTTCTACTGTGACAATCCTGTATGCCCAGACCACTCTGATGTCAACTGCAGAGTGCCAAGAATAACTGGTAAGTCCAATATACCTAATTTCCAAAGTTTTTATTTATATTGCACACATAAAACAAAACCAGGCACTATTTTTACATCTTTTACATAAAAATACATTTACCAAAATCACCCTTTCATTCATTCCAGGCAAGGTCCGTCCTCTGCAGTCTGGGACTGGGAGGCATCCAGTGACATCAAATGATGCTTAAAATGTACTTTTATAGTATTAGTTTTCTTCATTTCTTCCATTTTTTGTCTCGGAACCACAGAATCTAAGTATGTTTTTCTCAAAAGTTTTTTTTTTTTTTAATTGTTCAGAATGGTAACTTTTTGGTTATTACATATACTTGCTAAATGTGAAGGAGGATAGGGAAGGAAAGATAGCTGCAGTGGGAAATGCGAAGAAAATGAGAGTGATGAGTGAGGAGAATGGAGGAGAAATAAGGAAGGATGAGGTGAAGGCAGTTGTAAAGATGATGAAAGCAGGTAAGGCACCTGGTCTGGATGGATGCCATGCAGAATGTCTGAAAAAGGGAGGTTCAGTGATGGTGGACTGGTTGGTGAGGTTATTTAATGTTTGCTGGAGAGAGGGTAGAGTACTGGAGGACTGGAGAAGTGCCTGCATAGTTCCTCTTTACAAGGGAAAAGGGGACAAGTGTGAATGTAGTACTTTCAGAGGGATTAACCTGTTAAGTGTAGTAGGGAAGGCTTATGGGAGGATCTTAATTGAGAGGATTACGAGAGGAACAGAAGGAGTAATTGGTGAGGAACAGTGTGGATTTAGGACAGGTAGAGGTTGTGTAGATCAGATCTTTGTGGTAAGACAGATATGTGAGAAAGCTATAGGAAAGGGGAAGGATGTTTTTTGGGCTTTTATGGATCTGGAAAAGGCTTATGATAGGGTAGACAGAAAGGCACTGTGGGAGGTTATGCAGATTTATGGGGTAGGAGGAAAGCTTTTGGGAGCTGTCAAGAGTTTTTATGAGAGTAGTAGAGCTTGTGTCAGGATTAGAAATGGAGAGAGTGAGTGATTTGAAGTAAAGGTGGGACTTCGTCAAGGATGCGTTATGTCGCCCTGGCTGTTCAACTTATACATGGATGGGGTGGTGCGAGAGGTGAATGCTAGGGTAGTGGGTCAGGGATTGGAGATGGTTAAAGAAAATGGAGAAAAGTGGGAGGTGAACCAGCTGTTGTTTGCGGACGACACTGCGCTTGTGGCAGGGTCAGAGGAGGGATTGAGGAAGCTGGTGGCAGAGTTTGGGAGAGTATGTGATAAAAGAAAGCTAAAGATAAATGTGGGTAAAAGTAAGGTGATGAGATGTACAAGGGGTGAAAGTGGCAGTAGACTGGAAGTGAACATTAAGGGAGAGCGACTGGAGGAAGTGGATAGTTTTAGATACTTGGGTGCAAGTGTAGCAGGAAAAGGTGGAGTGAAGATGGAGGTAGAATGTAGATTGAGAGAAGCGAGTAAATGCCTTGGTGGATTAAAGAGTGTAATGAGGAATAGACATTTGGGAATGGATGCGAAGAGGAGACTGTATGAAGGAGTGATTGTGCCAACAGCACTGTATGGGGGCAGAAACGTGGAACATAAGAGAAGAAGAGAGAAGGAGTTTGAATGTGTTTGAGATGAGGTGTCTGAGAAGTATGGTGGGGGTTACTAGGCTGGGGGTTACTAGGCTGGATAGAGTGAGAAATGAGGAGGTGAGAAGGAGAACAGGGGTGAAAAAGGATTTGGGAGATAGGGTTGATGAAAGAATATTAGGATGGTTTGGACACATGGAAAGAATGAGTGAAGAAAGACTAGTAAAAGAGGTATGGAAGGCAGATGTGGAGGGAGTGAAGATGAGGGGACGTCCTAGGATGAGGTGGATGGATGGGGTGAAGGGGGCTTTGGGGAAGAGGGGAATGTCTGTTGAGGAAGGAAGGGAGAGGACGGAAGACAGAGGTGAGTGGAGACTGGTTGTATATGGATGATGTTGTGATTGCATGAGGAGGAATGGGCGGGGTGGTGGGGGTGGGGTAGTATGTGTGAGTAAATTTTGACGCAGCCCAAAGGGATTTCTCCCCGTCCTCTCCTTATATGCAAGGGGGGACGGAGAGGGGGGGTCGCCGATTAAATGAAGCAGCCTTGCTGTGGATGTGCTGTGTCTTGCGACACTGCCTCTGACCCAGGGCGGTGGGCAGGGTGCAGGGATGACCTGTCATCCAGGAGGTGCTCAGATGAGAGGGAGGGTGGGAGGGATGTGGAGTGTATTTAGGGATGAAATGGGTGGGAGTGTTTTTATGCCTTTCCCTTTTTGGCTACCTCCCTTGAAAGGGGGAAAAAGCCTTGGTATATGGTATGGTACATATACTTTTGTATCTGCTGGGCTCTATAAGCCTTATTTTTCTAAGATATCACCATTTGGTGGAAATAAAATACATTTACATATCTTATTTTATAATTTTCCTCAACTGATTCCATTTGGATACAGGTCAAGTTGGATCGTCACAAAAAGGTAGGTCGAGTAATCTAGGGATAAGATCCTCATTCAAAAGACCAAATCACTAGGGATAAGGGGCAAGCTTGGGGAGTGGATTCAGTCATTCCTTACAAATCATTAACCAATTACCTATGTGGAGGGAACAGCATCAAGACAAGAAGCAGTGATAAGTGCCATTCTCGATTATGATGAACGACATCAACACATATCTCCAGCCCACTACTATCATTTGCAGATGACACTCTGGTATTCAAAACAATCTCTAGCAAAAAAGATAGCTCCCAACTACTTCTTAAAGATCCAAAAGGAAACCATATCACACAAACATCTGTAAGAGATCTTGGAGTTACACTTTCGAATGATTCTACATTTGATCAATACAGAAAAAAGTGTCAAAATGCAGACAACAAATGGGATACATACCTTCCACACCAGAGAACCAGAAATCATGCTAACCTTATGGAAAGCCCTAGTCATCCCCATCGACTACTGCTCACAACTTTGGGCTCCATACAAACAAGGCCACATCATGCAGCTGGAGGCTTTACCTCAAAAGAACCCCAGCTCACCAAGATGTGAACAAACACAATTACTGGGAAAGACTGGCTGAAAATTAACTCTACTCAATAGAGGAGACTAGAGAGATATCCAATAATATATAAATGGAAAATTCTAGAAGGCCAGATTACTCCACCCAAAACAGAACCTATTAAACCAGTAAAGACCCATATCACCCCAAAAGAGAATAGAACTGGAAGGAAATGCACCCAATTAGCCCTGCCATCAGAGTGCCGGCTAAAAGTCAGGACACTCCAACACGACAGCATCTCAAGAAAGGGGGCCAGACTGTTCAATCACTTGCCTAAACACCTATGGAACATTACAGGTGTTAAAACGGAAGTTTTCAAATGGGAACTTGACAAATTCCTGTCAACCCTACCAGATCAACCAGGCATCCCAGGTCCTTGAACACGGTTTCGAGTGCTGAAAGTGGCCAACAAGGTTGCGCAAAACACCAAATCCGCTACTGCGCAGCTTGGGTTTGAGGCAGCAAGTGCCTGCTGCTGTGGTCAGTCTGAGATGGCACTCCACAGTGAGTGGACATGTTTTTCCCTGCTTCACCAACCGAGCAAGATACAGCTAGCCCTGTGCCACAAGTGGAACTGTTTACAGGTAAGGCTTTTGTGAGCAAGATAAAGTGTTTATTTGTGAAGTGTTTTTAACAGTGAACTACTGCGAATAATTAAATGAAAATTTTACACAATTTGGTGAATAGGTTTAATTTGAATATGCAACAATCAGATTTAAGATCAGTCAATGAAGACATTAAGAATTTTTTCTGAAAATTTTTTTTTTTTTCATTTTCAGTGGTTCGTCATGGATCGCCGTGGACTCACTGACGAGGAGATACAGCAGGCCCTAAACGAGTCTTTCGATGAGGGTAGTGATATAGGTGATGGTTACTTCGAGGGAGCCGAGTTAGAGACCGACGATCCCCTGGCGGTGGAGAGGGGGCCGAGTTGTGAGAGGAATGCCACGTCCCCAACCCCTCTGTCCTCATTTGACGGCTCCCCATCGCCACAGAACCCTTCTGATGCATCCTCAACGAGTAGCCTACATAGTACAGACCTGTACATGCCAGTGTGTACCAGTAGCACACCAAGTACGTCACGTGGCCGCTTGGCGAGGCACAGGAGGTCCTCCCACCTACTACATCAACACATCCAGTGTACTTGCTCCCCCAGCAGGCTGTATCGTCCGTCTCTGGGTATTATTCACTACCACAAGATGAAGATAGTGATTTAGAGGTACCTGACAACACTCCTGACCTGCCACCGCCCAAGACCAGACCGACGCCACTGCCTAGACCCACTCATCCCTATCTCCTGCCACTTCCCTTCCCTGCTCCACAGACATTCCTCTCTTGCTCAACGCCCCCTTCACCCCATCCATCCATCTCATCCTCGGTTGTCCTCTCAAGTTCACTCCCTCCATCTCTGCCTTCCATACCCCTTTCACCAGTCTTTCTTCATCCATTCTTTCCAGATGTCCAAACCATCCTAATAGTCTTTCATCAGCCCTCTCAGCCAACTCCTTTTCCACCCCAGCTCTCCTCCTCACTTCCTAGTTTCTCACTCTATCCAGCCTTGTAACACCACCATACTACTCAGACATTTAATCTCAAACACATTTAAACTCTTCCTCTCTCAAATTCCATGTCTCTGCCCCATACAGCACTGTCGGCACAATCACTCCTTCATACAATCTCCTCTTTGCATTAATTCCCATATGACTATTTCTCATTATTTTTAAATCCCCCAAGGCATTTATTTGCTTCTCTCAATCTACAGCTTAGCTCTACCTCTACTCCTCTCTTTGCAGCCACATATGACCCCAAGTACCTAAAACTATCCACTTCCTCCAGCCTCTCCCCTTTAACCCCTTCACTACGGGCCAAAATCTCGCAGGCAGCATTAGCTGCCAGATGTGCGATGTTGCGTCATAATAATCACATTATAAAAAATAAAGTTACCACTGTATTGCTTGTTCCCTTTCACCTGTGAATTTTGATAACCATAGAAAATATGATGAAGCCAGTTTACAGAGTATGGGGGTCACACAGGTACAACTACAATATATATAATCAAGATGCCGACATCGACATCCTTGCGTACCCACTTGCTCCTCATGACGCCTACGTAGGCATCATCATATTGAAGGGGTTAAGACTTACTTCCAACTCTCCACCATCCTCTCCCCTTGTACACATCATCACCTTACTTTTACCCACATTCACCTTCAACTTTCTCCTATCACACACCCTCCCAAACTCAGTCACTAACTCTCCCAATGCCTTCTCTGACCCTGCCACAAGTGCGGTGTCATCAGCAAACAACAACTGACTTACCTCACACTATTCTCCATTTTCCGCAACCAACTCCAGTCCCCTGCCCATTACTCTTGCATTTACCTCCCGTACCACCCCATCCATGTACACATTGAACAGCTATGGCAACATGACACATCCCTGACATAGTCCCACCTTTACCTCAAACCATTCACTCTTTCCATTTCTGATTCTAACACAGGCTCTACTACTCTCATAAAAACTCTTGACTGCTCTTAACAGTTTCCCCCCCCATACCATATATCTGCAAAACCTCCCACAGTGCCTTCCTGTCTACCCTATCATAAGCCTTTTACAAATCCATGAAGGCCCAAAAGACATCCTTACCCTTTCCTAAAGCTTTCTCACAAATCTGTCTCAGCACAAAAATCTGATCCACACAGCCCCTACCTCTCCTAAACCCACACTGCTCCTCACCAATTACTTCCTCTGTTCCTCTCCTAATTCTCTCAATTATAACCCTCCCATATGGCTTCCCAACTACACTCAACAAACTGATCCCTCTGAAAATACTATACTCGCACTCGTTCCCTTTTCCTTTGAAAAGCGGAACTATACATGCACTCCTCCAGTCCTCTGGTACTCTGCCCTCCCTTAGACACACATTAAACAACCTCACTTACCAGTCTACTATTACTTTACCTACCTTCTTCAGACACTCCGCATGACACCCATCTAACCCAGGTGCCCTACCTGCTCATCATTTTAATTGCTACTTCCACCTCATCTTTTCTTATTTTTCCCTCATTTTCCTCACCCATCTGTATTCACTGTCATTTTCTTTGCGCCTCCCACTGCTATCACCATTCCCTCCCTATCCTCCTCTACATTCAACAGTTCCCTAAAATATTCTGCCCATCTTCCCCCTATCGCTTCCTCTTCCATTATCATCTTTTCATCTTTGCCTTTTACCTTTTCTTCCCTACTTGAATCAACTTCCCTTCCTCTTTTAATCTTTTAATAATAGTAAAAAGAAAATATTTAGGCCAAATCTTGTAAATTGTGTAATGTGACCTTGGTAAAGACAAATATTGATATACTGGTATACAGAATAGTCTGGAAAACCCTACTATTGATAGTAGCCTATTGAGAGACTACCAGACCTTAAATATTACCTACAAGATTACAGTTTGCATGATTTGGCTATGGTTTTTTTGTAGGAATTTGTAAACAATAAGCATTGGATACAAGATCAATTTAGATTACTTTGCCAAAGTTTCCTACTTTTCCCAGTGATGTAGCCTAGGCCAAGGTAAAACGAATACTATAAGGTACGTTGAGCACCCCCCTCCGTGCACCTCCACCGTGACGTCATAGGAAATGCAGAGGGGGAGAGTGAGAGGTGAAAGAAAATGCAAACTTCAAAAGAAAACCATCTGTATGTTTGGTAGATTTTAAAATTACACTATGATGTTCACAATACGGAAATTACTCGGTATCATTTTCTTATCCTCAATTTATCAGTATCTGAGATATGACCGCCAGAAAAGTTATAAAAATATTTTCCATGCTTTCACATTAAGTGGATTATATTAATATGACGAGTTATTAGATGGGATAACATGTCAAGCGTGGATTTTATATGTAGACCTTCATCTCCACCAAGCTCAGTTATGTTTTAACCAGATTCTTTTGTTTTATTTGCTATTGAATGAAAATTTCAGGAAATGTTGCTAATAAATAGTTACTTTCAAAATGACAGCTGTATACATATCCAGATGACCGAGTATTATGTGTGCCACATAATTCAATAAATTTCTAAGTTTTTTATCTTTGGGTAGTGAGAAGAAATGTATATCTTTATCACCTTTCAGTCTAATGGCATTGCACTTCTGCACTATACAAACTGTTGGCATTTTTATATGTTATTTGTCTGCCTTAGCCCCTTTAAGCAGAAGAAGGAGCTTCGCTCCACACAATGGTGTGTGAGTGACTGACAGCTCTCGACCCACGGAACCCTGGTCTCGATATTTATGTTGACGCCATCATCTACCTGCGCAGTGGAGAGGTTTTCTGCCTCTCCCTCACACCCCCGCTAACGTACCTTGTAGTATTTGTTTTACCTTGGCCTGGGCTACTTGTAAGGTCCTACCTGTAGTATGATAAATGCTGATTATGAGATCAGCTAAACTAGCCTCTCAGTTTGCTGGCCTAGGCCATCGTTTCCCAAAGTGGGCAGTACCGCCCCCATGGGGACGGTGCTTTGATATTGGGGGGCGGTAACGCAAAAAGGGGCGGTTGGGGGGCGGTAACGCATAAATAGGCAGTTGGGGGCGGTAACCAAAAAATAGGCGGTTGGTGGCGACAGTGTAGCAGCTGTAGCTGCTACAGTACTTACACCGTCGTCCCAAACTCTTGGCGGCAACCGTCAAAAATCATACAAGTACATACATACATATACCAAGGCTTTTTCCCCCTTCCAAGGGAGGTAGCCAAAAAGGGAAAGGCATAAAAACACTCCCACCCATTTCATTCCTAAATACACTCCACACCCCTCCCACCCTCCCTCTCATCTGAGCACCTCCTGGATGACGGGTCATCCCTGCACCCTGCCCACCGCCCTGGGTCAGAAGCAGTGTCGCAAGACACAGCACATCCACAGCGAGTAAATTTTGACGCAGCCCGAAGGGATTTCTCCCCGTCCTCTCCTTATATGCAAGGGGGGACGGAGAGGGGGGGTCGCCGATTGAATGAAGCGGCCTTGCTGTGGATCATACAAGTAATAAGAATTATAAATATAAAATTTCAAAAGATATGCTGCTCTTTTACCTGAGGATTAAGGGGTCTCATCTTTTAATCACATCCAACCGGAACTGACCTGGTTCTGATAAAAGCAGTTGTCGGTGTTCCTTTGTAATACGTGACTCACGGTCAAAGATTTCATCCATTAATCCTGCAATTCTTACCCCTCATGGAACTTACTTTCAGTAGAAAGTTCTGTCATGTTTCTGTATAAATAGCGCTTGTCAAACTGATCAATCTCACAGTCAACAAACAACTACGCTACATGGTCCGACTCCAAAGCTCGTCTTAGGTATGTGAACATTTCACTTTAATTTCAATCTTGTAATATTCTGAATTTTTAAATATACTAAAGATGTGACAGAATAGGAGCCTATTAATGTAAGAACACTACTAAAGGGTTTAAAAGAGTTACTGTGCAGTGTATACTAAAAGTCGGAAGCATTCAAAACCTCGGAAGGCAACAAACTTGAGATTTCTTTTTTTCTTTTTTCTTTCTCCACAAAAGCTAAACCTGAATAGGTTAGGTTAGTTCTGATAGGCTTTTTGGCATATCTTTCCATTTTTAGCAAAGTGTTCATACATGTTCATACTATTTCATGAACACACGCACGTACGCACACACACACACATTCATTCACTCAAACCCCTCCACCCACACACACAGACATATACACACGCACCCACACACACTTTCAACGAACGGACGGCTTGAAGAACGTTCTGAAGAAAAGTGCAGATTGTGGATCCCAACGCAAAGAGAAGTGCCTTTTTGTATTTGCAGGGTGGGGGGAAATTGCTCGTGGGGTAGTGGGAAAGTAAGGAAAGAGGAGAGGGGGAGGGATTGCTGGGGAAATGGAAGGTAATGAGGAGGTGGAGGAATTGGCCCTGACGGGCCGCCGAAAGGTGGACAAACGACCGCAAGACGAGCTGGATGATGACGACATGTCTAATAGGAATGTGAAGATTAGAGGTATAGATAGGAGCAATATAGTAGAAAGTGATGAGAATATTTTCAAGGGATTTAAAGAGGGTGGGGGGACACAACCCCCCCCCCCCCCCCGACTGACAAGACTAGAAGAGAAGGTCGATAAGATGAACGAGGACCTGGAGCGTAGGTTCGGTAATGTTGACAGTATAATACGGAGAATTGAAAAATTGGAAGAACTAGAGAGGGCGAACAAAAACTTAACTAAGGAAATTGAAGAATTAAAACAACAGTTAAAAGAAGTAAAAGATGAGAATAAAGTCTTAAAGGAGAATAATATGGAGAACAAGGAGGGTTGGAAAAAAATTCAAGAAAATAGCAAGGTTGCATTTACTGACATAATCAGACAGCAAATGAATGAACAAACTGAAAACTCAGTTATTAAAGTGATGAGACAGAAGGAGAATATAGTAAGAGACTTAGCAGACAAAAAGAAATGTATAATTATATTAGGAATGGAAGAGAAACATAACCCAGATAGAACCACAAGAATCAAAGAGGAAAATGAAAAAGTAAGCCAATTACTAGAATCAGTTCAGGAAGATGAACCAGAAATTATGAAACAAATCGAAGAGAAATTTAGACTCGGAAAGTATAGCACAGACAAGACCAGACCAATTAAGATTAAATTCAAGTCACAAACAACGGCAGAGAATATCTTATCCAAAACAGGGAAACTAGCAATAAGTGAACAATACAAAAAGATATGGATAAAAAGAGAAATGAATAAAGAGGAAAGAGAGGAAGAAAAGCAGAAAAGACTGGAAGCTAAGGCAAAAAACGAGAACAGAACGGAGTCAGAGAAAGAGAGATTCTATTGGAGAGTAGTGAACATGAAACTAAGGAAGTTCGACATACAAAAGAAAAACATAAGGGAAACAGAGAACACAATGGAAGTGGCAGAAAACTAAGAGTGTCTTACACAAATATAGATGGATTAATAACAGGATTGAATGAGCTGAATGATTATTTGAAAGAAAAAGAACCAGACATAATGGGAATTGTAGAAACAAAATTAAAAGGCCCACTACCACCCAACAGTGTAGGACATGATGCATACAATTATTGGATTAGAAACAGAGAGAAAAAGCAAGGGGGTGGAGTTATGTTCCTGACTAAAAAGGATATAAACGTGAAAAGTGTCATATATGGAAAGAATACAGTAGAGATGATTATGATAGAAGTGGAAGACAGAGATAAGAAGAGCAGAAAATTTGTGATAAATTATGTGCCTCCAAAAACAGCCTCATGGGAGGAGAGTGAACATAAAAGTATGTTAGAGGACACAAAGATAACATTAAATAAAATAATGGAAGATGGAGGAAGAATAGTTATGATGGGCGACTTCAATTGCAAAGAAATCTGCTGGGAAGAAATGACAGTAAAGGGTGGAGATGACTCATGGGGAAACGCTCTACTTGAGATGATTATTGACCACACAATGACACAATGGATACAGGAGAACACTAGGTATAGAAATGAAGAAGAACCATCGAGACTAGACTTATTAATTACATCTGAACCTAGAATAGTGGACAAGATTGAATATAAAACACCAATAGGTAAAAGTGACCACATATTGATTGAACTGGAACTTAATGAAGAAAAATATATCAAAAGAAATGAACAATATAGAAAAGGAAGAATGATGTATGAAAAAACAAACTTTGATAAAATAAGAGAATTCTTTCAACAAGAAAACTGGGAAGAAATATACAAAGAAGAAACATCAGTGGAAAAGAAATGGAATATTTTGACAAAAATTTACAAAAAAGGAGTGGAAAAGTATGTCCCAAGACAAAAACAAGAAAAAGAATATGTAAAATGCTGGTACAACAAAAGTTGTAGGGAGTTAAAAGACAAAAGAGACAAAGCCTGGACCAGATGGAAAAAAGACAAAAAACCTGAAAAATGGAAAATATATACCAGTTATAGAAATGAATATGTACAAACGTGCAGAGAGGAAAAGAGAAAATATGAAAAAGACGTCATAGAAAAATGTAAAGATCAACCAAAACTATTCTACAGATTTGTAAACAATAAACTGAAAAACAAACAGGACTTGGAGAAATTAAGACAAGGGGGAGTTATACACTGAGGAAATGGAAATGGCGGAAATTATGAACAAACATTTTAAATCAGTGTTTACAAGAGAGAACATACAACCTGAAGAGATTGAATGGAAAGAGAAAGTCCCCCCTATAGAAAAAATAGAAGTATCAAAGAATGAAATATTGATACAATTGAGTAATCTTGATGTCAGAAAATCACATGGACCAGATGAAATAGCAAACTGGATTCTGAAAGAATGCAGGAATGAACTGGCAGACAAAATACATAGCATAATAAGCAGTTCCTTGAAAGAAGGAAAAGTTTCAGAAGATTGGAAAAAAGCAAATATAGTACCTATATATAAAGGAGGAAATAAAGAAGAGCCTACCAACTATAGACCAGTCTCTCTAACAAGTACAATAGCAAAAATTTGTGAAAGAATGATCAAAAATAGATGGGTAAAATACTTGGAAAAAAACAACGTACTAAATCCAAGGCAATTTGGATTCAGACAAGGACGATCATGCGTCACCAATTTAATATGCTTCTATTCAAGGCTAATAGATATAATACAAGAAAGAGATGGATGGGCTGATTGTGCATTTCTAGACCTAAAAAAAGCTTTTGACAAAGTACCACATAAGAAGTTGCTTAAGAAACTAGAATCTGAAGGAGGAATACAAGGTAAATTACTAAATTGGATGGAAGACTTTTTGCAAGAAAGAAAAAGGAGAGTAGTGATAAGAAACCAGCACTCAAAATGGAATGAAGTAATAAGCGGTGTCCCGCAGGGAACAGTCCTGGCCCCAATAATGTTTGCTATATATATTAATGATATGGATGAAGGAATTGAAAGCTATATGAGCTTCTTTGCAGACGATGCAAAACTACTGAAAAGAGTGAAAACTGAAGAAGATTGTGAATCACTACAGAGAGATCTAAATAAAGTACAGGAATGGAGTAAGAAGTGGGAGATGGAGTTCAATACAAAAAAGTGTAGTATAATGGAATTTGGAAAAAGCAAAAACAGAATAACAGGATCATATAATTTAGGAGAAGAGGGAATAAAAAAAGTAGAAAATGAGAAGGACCTGGGAGTCATTGTTATGAATAATATGTCACCTGAAAAACATATAAATAAGATTTTTGGAGAAACTTATAATTTAATAAGAACAATCAAAGTGGCATTTACATACCTGGATGAAGAAATGGTGAGGAAAATCCTAATCACCCTGATAAGACCAAGATTAGAATATGCAGCAACAATATGGTCACCAAGTACAAAAAAATGTATAAAAAAAACTTGAAAGAATACAAAGAGCAATTACAAAACTAGCACCAACACTCTCAAAACTATCATATGAAGAGAGACTACAAAAACTTGAACTACAGACACTAGAGCAAAGAAGAGAGAGAGGAGATTTGATAGCTATTTACAGAATCATGAAAGGCATAGAAATTACTGATAGAGAGAATCTGATAAAATGGGATGACAGAAATACAAGAGGACACGGAAAGAAAATAAAAAAAAGACAGCTATAGAAGAGATTTGAAAAAGAACAGCTTTCCACACAGAGTAATAGACAGTTGGAACAAGTTAGATGAGAAAGTGGTGTGTGCAAAAACAATACATGAATTTAAAAATAGTTTAGATAAAATGAGAAATGAAGACGGGACCCCACGAGCATAGCTCCCCTTCCCGTAATATACAACTAGGTAAATACAACTAGGTAAATACATACACAAACACACACACAGACATATACACAGAAACATACACACACTTCATACATCTCCGTCGTCGTCATTGTCGTCGTCGCGTGACCAAGAAGAAGAGGATTTACGACAAAAAAGGAAACCTGGTTTGTATTGTAGGGGTGGGGAGTGAACGTGAGTACCTGAAATGATATCTCTGCAGTGCTAGTCAATTGTATTAACTCGAATTTAGCGAAAATGAATGAAAACAATGACTCAAAAGCCAGTCACGAATCAGAGCCATCTGGCGTCAGTCTATTGAACTGCGATGTAAACAAACACTACTCCAACACGTGCTATAATGATAATGATTTCCCAGGATTTAGTAAGTATGAAAGAAAGAACTTAAGTAGATTATTAGAGATAGAGAGAGATATGAGCAAAAATAGGATTCAGTGGGAGAATGAAATTATGGACTTAAGAAAAGAGGTTATTGGATTAATAGATTGTTTAGCTCAGGCGAACTATGAAATTTCGGACCTAAGAAAAACCAACTTGGATCTTACAAACGAGATTAAAGAAATGAAAAGGGATATAAATGAACTGAAGAATGATAATGAAAAGAAGAAAACTAATGATAATAACAATAGCAAAAATCTAAAGCAGGAGGTGAACAATAAATTACAAGAATTGACACAAAAGATCAAAGAGAACCTAGGTGGGGATAGTATCCAGGAAATTAAGAAGTGGAAGGAAAACATTGAAAGTAAGGAAATTGCTTTCAAAGAAATAGTCAAGCAGCAAATGCAGGATAATGCAAAAGACACAATCATACAAGTACATACATACATACATATACCAAGGCTTTTTCCCCCTTACAAGGGAGGTAGCCAAAAAGGGAAAGGCATAAAAACACTCCCACCCATTTCATCCCTACATACACTCCACACCCCTCCCACCCTCCCTCTCATCTGAGCACCTCCTGGATGACGGGTCATCCCTGCACCCTGCCCACCGCCCTGGGTCAGAAGCAGTGTCGCAAGACACAGCACATCCACAGCAAGGCCGCTTCATTTAATCGGCGACCCCCCCTCAGGGATACAGTAGATAGGAAAAAATGTATTGTGGTATATGGACTAAAGGAAAAACAAGGATTGGCGAGGTACATGAGGGAAAAAGAAGAAAAAGGGACAGCAGTAGAAATCCTAATAGAAATTCAGGGGGGAGACAGAGATTCAGGCATTGACCTGGAAGAGACTTACAGAATCAGTCGCTATACTAAGGATAGTAATCGACCTCTAAAGATAAAACTAAGGTCACAAATGGTAGTAGAAGACATATTTGAAAAAGTAGGCAACTTGGCAAAGAGTGAAAAGTACAATAAGATATGGATAAAAAGAGAAATGAGTACTGAGGAATTAGAAAAAGAGAGGGCACTAAGAGAAGAAGCAAAGGAAAAAACTTGATGAGAACGGAGACAGAATGCAAAGAATTCCAGTGGGGAGTAATAGACTTGAGATTAAGACAATGGCGCATCAAAACAAAAAAACCAAGGACAGAAGAAACCAGGGAGAAGGAAGAAAATTAAAAGTGGCCTATACCAACATTGACGGACTAATTTCAGGACTGAACGAACTCAATGATTATCTGTTAGAAGCAAAACCAGACATAATGAGAATTGTAGAGACTAAACTAAGAGGTGAAATACCACCCATCGTTATTGGACAAGGTCTATACAATTACTGGATAAAAAACAGGGACAAGAAACAGGGAGGGGGAATCATGTTCTTGGCCAAGAAAGACCTAAAGGTGACAAAAATTGCAGAGGGCAAAGGTAATGTTGAACTGATCATGATAAAAGTCGAAGGTAAGAATATGAAAAGCAGAAAGTTTGTGGTGACCTATGTGCCTCCAAAAACGAATGCTTGGAAAGAAAACGAACATACAAAAATGCTAGAAGATACAAGAAAATCACTAAATGAGATACTAATGGGTAAGGGTAATCTGGTAATTATGGGGGACTTCAATTGCAAAGAAATTTGTTGGGACAGCATGACAGTGCAAGGAGGAGATGACTCGTGGGGCAATGTACTGCTAGACATGACCATGGAGTACACAATGACCCAATGGGTCCGTGAAAACACAAGGTACAGAAACAATGAAGAGCCATCGAAACTAGATCTAATATTTACAACAGAACCTGAAATAGTGGATAAAGTCCAGTATGAGACACCAATTGGAAAGAGTGACCATGTACTCATCGAAACTGTACTAAAGGAAGAAATAGACATGGAGAGGAACGAAAAGCATAGGAAAGGAAGATTGATGTACAACAAAACAGACTTTGCAAAACTAAAGACATTCTTCCGGAATGCAAACTGGGAAAAATTTTATAGGGAAGAGACAACAGTGGAAGAGAAATGGAATATATTGATGGATAATTACAATGAAGGGGCAAACAGGCATGTACCAAGACAAAAGCGAGAGAGTGAGTACATTAAATGTTGGTTCAACAAAAGATGCAGTGAGGCAAAAGACAGAAGGGACAAAGCTTGGAAAAAGTGGAGAAAAGACAAAAAACAAAGCAAATGGCAAATTTATATAAACTGTAGAAATGAGTATGTTAATGTGAGAAGAGAGGAAAAAAGGAACCATGAGAAGGATATTATAGACAAATGCAAAGATCAACCCAAGCTATTCTATCGGTATGTGAATGGTAAACTTAAAACCAAACAGGAAAAGGTGAAACTATGCCAAGGAAATATAGAATACACAGAAGATTTAGAGATGGCCGAAGTCATGAACAATCACTTTAAATCTGTCTTCACCAGAGAGAAAATACAAAATTGGGACATAGATAATAACAAGCAATCTCCCCACATGAGTGAGTTTACAACATCACTAAAAGAAATATCAGAACATCTATCAAGACTGGACGTCAGAAAATCACATGGCCCGGATGGTATTGCAAATTGGATTCTAAAGGAGTGCAAAGAAGAACTAACAGACAAAATACACATCTTAATAAACAGCTCACTCAAAGAAGGAAAGATACCCAAGGACTGGAAAAACGCTAACATTGTACCAATATATAAAGGAGGGAACAAGGAAGAACCCACCAACTATAGGCCAGTATCACTAACAAGCACTATAGCCAAAATTTGTGAGAAAATAATCAAGAATAGATGGGTAAAACATCTGGAAGACAACAACATATTAAACCCAAGACAATTCGGGTTCAGACAAGGAAGATCATGCACCACAAACTTAATATGCTTTTACTCAAGACTAATAGACATAGTGCAAGAAAGAAATGGATGGGCTGATTGTGCATTCCTAGACTTGCAAAAAGCCTTTGACAAAGTACCACACAGAAAATGACTAAAAAAACTGGAACACATAGGAGGAATACAAGGAAACCTACCAAAATGGATGGAGGACTTTCTGACTGGTAGAAAGATGAGAGTAGTGCTCAGAGAAAAATATTCAGATTGGAAAGAGGTGATCAGTGGAGTACCGCAGGGATCTGTACTGACACCAATAATGTTTGCTATCTATATGAATGACATGGACGAGGACATGAACTGCTACATGAGCTTCTTTGCCGATGACGCCAAACTGTTAAGGAAAGTAGAAACTGATGAGGACTGTGAAGCACTGCAAGAAGACCTAAATAGGGTATGGAACTGGAGTCAGAAATGGGAAGTGGACTTTAATACTAAGAAGTGTAGCATAATGGAGTTTGGAAAAAGCAAAAACAGAATATCAGGAAAATATACAATTGGAACCAAGGAAGTAAAGAAAGTAGGATCCGAAAAAGATTTGGGTGTAATTATCACGAACGACTTGTCCTATGATATACAGATTAACAAAATTGTCGGGGAGACTTACAACTTGCTAAGATCAATAAAAGTGGCATTTACATTCTTGGACGAAGACATGATAAAAAAAAATACTGGTTACATTGATAAGGCCTAGATTAGAGTATGCGGCGACATTGTGGTCCCCCAGTACCTAAAAGAATACAAAGAAAATAGAAAGAATCCAAAGAGCAGCTACAAACATGGCACCTGCACTTGCAAACCTATCATACGAGGAGAGATTGGCTAAACTGGAATTACCGACACTGGAGCAAAGAAGAGAGCGAGGTGACCTATTGACCATCTACAGAATCATGAAAGGCACAGAGATACTTGATAGAGAGAACTTACTTAACTGGGACAAAAGAAACACAAGAGGACATGGTAAGAAAATAAAAAAACATAACTATAGAAGAGAACTGAAGAAAAACAGTTTTCCACATAGATTTTTGGACACTTGGAACAAACTGGATAATGAAATAGTATGCGCAAAAACCATTCATGAGTTTAAAAACAAACTGGACACTGCGAGATACAATGGTGGGACAACACGAGCATAGCTCCCCTTCCCGTAAAATACAACTAGGTAAATACATACAGACATAGCCTACCTACACACACATACACACACCTAAGCTTTACCTTTACCTTTATATATTACATATGTACTCTACATTAAGCATTTATATTATATATATATATATATATATATATATATATATATTTCATAAATGGTATTTTTTTTCCAGAATAAAGGATGGCAACCCAACAGCAAGCAAAAAAGAAGTGTAGGCAGTATAGCGTGGAATATCTGAAATATGGATTTGTATCGGCACCACAGAACCAACAGCTACCTATGTGTCTGCTGTGTGAGAAAGTGTTTTCAAACGAAGCCATGAAACCTTCGAGACTTTTGGAACATTTGACAAAAATACACTGATAAAGCATATAAAACTATAGCATATTTTCAGTCACTTCGAGAAAAGTTCCAGAAACTAAAAACTATTGTAAATGTTTTCTAGCACTTCACAACAATCCACTGACAGTTTGCGTGCTTCATACAACATATCTTTGCTGATTGCTAGATCTGGTAAGCCTCATACGATTGGGGAGGAACTTATTCTGCCTGCAGTAAGAGAGGTTCTGCACACAATTGTACATAAGTCACCTGACCAAATTATAAAAGCTACACCTCTCAGTGATAACTCGGTTCAAAGAAGAGTAGAAGAAATGGCTGAAAACATTGAATAAGCTTTGTGCAACATTCTTGCCACAACAGAATTTAGCTTGCAGTTAGATGAGTCCACTCTACCAGGAAATGAATCATTGCTTCTCGCTTATGTTCGTTTTATCAAAGATGAAAAGTTGGTTCAAGAACTGTTATTTGCAAGACAATTCAAAACAGACACTAAAGGAGAGTCGGTATCTAATGTTGAGAATTTTTTCAAAGAGAAAAACATCCCACTTTCTAACATTCTTGCGTGTGCAACAGATGGAGCACCATCCATGATAGGTTGTCATCATGGCTTCATCTGTTTCTTGAAAAAAGCCGTACCATGTGTTCTTACAGTGCATTGTGTAATCCATAGGTAGCATCTGGTAGCAAAAAACCTAAGTGGTCGACTTTACAAATCAATGAATATTGTTATCACAGCAGTAAATAAGATCAAGGCACATTCTCTCAATTCTAGACTGTTTCGACAGCTTTGCATTGATAATGATGAAGAGTTTGAACGTTTAATGCTACACACAGAAGTTAGATGGCTGTCAAAGGGAAACTGCCTGAAATGTTTCTATTCTTTTTTTGATACAGTTGTAGAATTCTTCCAAGAGTCTAATAGTGGGCTCTGGGATGATCTAAAAAACATCAAGAATGACATTGCTTATTTGTCAGATATATTCACAAAATTCAATGAAGTTAATTTGCAGTTGCAAGGAAATGATGTCAACCTTATCAAAGTCAAATTTGTTATCTCCACCTTCCTGTCTAAGTGTAAGTTATTCAAACAAAACTTAAGCCGTCATAAACTCTACCAGTTTCCAAGCCTCTGTGAATTGGATAAAGAAAAGAGTATATCAGATGATGACCTTCAAGTGTATTGCTCTCACCTAGAAGAGTTGCAAAGAGACATGTCTGAAAGATTTCAGGATCTTTTATTGGTAAAAATACCAGACTGGGTAATCAATCCATTCTTAGATGTCAGTAGTGAAGAAACAAGAGGCAGAGGAAGAATTAATTGCAATCCAAAACGACACTGAGCTAAGTCCGCAGTTCAAGAAATCGTATCAAGACTTTTGGCTACAAAAAAAGATCTCCGACTTCTATCCAGTACTATGGAACAAGGTGAAGATATATTTTATTGCTTTTCCAACGTCATATTTGGTAGAACGGGGCTTCAGTGCAGTTGCCTTTCTTCTTTCCAAGCAAAGGAACAGACTTAGAATTACCGTAAGTGGGGATCTATGTCTTTTTAGTGAGTTCCAACCAGATGTGGAGAAACTAATATACCTACACCAAGTACACCCATCCCATTAGCAGTAATTGTGAAATTGTGTATTTGGGTAATTAAATAAAATTATTCATTAAATTAAATATTATTTTTGAAAAACATATTTTGTGTTTAATGCTGTTGTTTCCAAATTTTAAAAAAAATGCTCGCATGTTTGTATTGGGGGTAGTGCTGGGCAAATATTGCTAATTTCAATATCGAAATTATTGGTGAACAACAATACAGTTACCGAAATTACCGACAGTTTACCGGTAAAAGACTCATCAGCTTGTAGTGACGTCACAAGTTCGAGTCGAGTTCGAAAAATCAATGTTTTTGTCCTTTAATAAGCTATATCTCTGGTTCTATTTTACATATTGTTTTTATTGTTATGTCATTGTAAAGGGAAAAGGTCATACTTTAATTGGTGCTACTATAGTCTGCTATCTACCACGTGAGTGAGTGAATGGAGGGTGTCTGAGGGTGGGTGTGTATACATTTTCGTTCGCGTCTGTTTGCATGCATGGGTTCATGTTTGGAGGTGGTAGTGGTAGGCAGCTACCAGTATAGTTGCAGGTTTTATCCAACAACCTTAACGATAGCTTACCGGCAAACATTCTGCTACCGTTAAAGCTTCATTAACCGATAACTCGATAAGCTATACCATAACATTCAGAGAGCGGTAAGCACGTCTCGGCTTGGTGGTACTGAGTGACGGTAGTGACGGGCCCAGTGACCCACTAATTTTACCGGTTAAACTTTTACCATTAAGCAAGTATGTACCGCTAAGGTCTCGGTAATTTTTTTACCATTAAAACAGTTTTTTTGGCACTTTTTTAATTTCTCAATAGAATTAATGCTATTTCTGTGATCAGCATACAAAACTGTATTAGTTGTTAAAGTTTCATGAAAAAAATTCAGCATGTCGCCAAACGAAGACCCCTATAATATATGGGTCTTCGTTTGGCGACACACGGAATTTTTTTTATGAAACTTTCACAATTAATACAGTTTCGTATGCTGATCACAGAAATAGCATTAATTCTATTGAGAAATTAAAAAGAGTGCCGAAAAAAACGGTTTTAATGATAAAAACTTACCGAGACCTTAGCGGTACATACTTACATACATACATACATATGCCAAGGCTTTTTTCCCCCTTACCAGGCGGGTCGCCAAAAAGGACAAGGCACAAAAACATTCCCACCCATTTCATCCCCGAAAACACTCCACACCCCTCCACCCTCCCTCCCATCTTAGCACCTCCTAGATGACGGTACATACTTGCTTAATGATAAAAGTTTAACCGGTAAAATTAGCGGAGGACTGGGCCTGTCACCACTGTCACTCAGTACCACCAAGCCGAGACGTGCTTACCGCTCTCCGAGTGTTATGGTATAGCTTATCGAGTTATCGGTTAACTAAGCTTTACCGGTAGCAGAATTTTTGTCAGTAAGCTATCATTAAGTTTGTTGTCGATAAAACCGGTAATTTCACTGGTAGCTGCCCACCACTAATTGGGGGTAATTGTGAAGACCAAATAAAATGGTTTATTTGTTTTTGAAAAATATATTTTGTGTTTAATATTGTTGCTTTCAATTTGAAAAAAATATGCTCGTCTGTGTTTATTGAAAGTAACTGTGAAGACCAAATAAAATGGTTTATTAAAAAAAATATTTTTGAAAAACAAATTTTGTGTTTATTATGGCTGTTTTCAACAATAAAAAAAAGTCGCATGTGTAAATTAAGGGTAATTGTGAAAAAAAAAATTAGATTAATTTATTTTTGAAAAGCAAATTTTGTGTTTAATATTGTTTTCAACTTGGGAAAGAAAAAAAAATGTTTGCATGTGATTATTAAGGGTAATTGTGAAGATCAAATAAAATGTTTACAAGCCGACAAAGTCGAGCTTGTGTACTATATCATTGTTCTTTAAATACATATTTTGTTTATAATATTGTTGTTTTCACTTCAAAAAGAAAGCTCACATGTGTTTATGGGGTAGGGGGGACTAAGAGTCTACTCTAGAAACCAAGGGGGCGCCAGCCTGAAAAAGTTTGGGAAACCCTGGCCTAGGCAATCTCCATAGGCTAACCAACCCAATCATTAGCACTTTGTATTATTTTTAAAACTTTGATGGAGTGTATATACAGTACACATATATATATATATATACACACACACACACACACACACTTTCAACGAACGGACGGCTTGAAGAACGTTCTGAAGAAAAGTGCAGATTGTGGATCCCAACGCAAAGAGAAGTGCCTTTTTGTATTTACAGGGTGGGGGGAAATTGCTCGTGGGGTAGTGGGAAAGTAAGGAAAGAGGAGAAAGGGAGGGATTGCTGGGGAAATGGAAGGTAATGAGGAAGTAGAGGACTTGGTCCTAACAGACCGCCGAAAAGTAAACAAACGACCGCAAGACGGAATGTCTAATAAGAATGTAAAGATTAGAAGTATAGATAGGAACAATACAGTAGAAAGTGATGAGAATATTTTCAAGGGATTTAAAGAGAGTGGGGGGGACACAAACCCCCCCCGACTGACAAGACTAGAGAAGAAGGTTGATAAGGTGATCGAGGACTTGGAGAGTAGGTTAGGTCATATGAACACCATTTTACAAAGGGTTGAAAGATTGGAAGAACTAGAAAAGGCGAATAAAAACTTAACTGATGAAATAGAAGACCTAAAAAGACAGTTAAGAGATGTAAAGGTGGAGAATGAGGAATTGAAGAAGAATAGTAAAGAAAACAGAGAAACGATAGCTAAAGAAAGTAAAAATTGGAAGAAAACCCAAGAAGGAAATAAGGTTTCATTCACTGACATAGTCAAACAGCAATTGAAAGAACATACTGAAGACTCAGTTATTAAAGTGATGAGACAAAAGGAGAATATAGTAAGAGATTTAGCAGACAAGAAGAAATGTATAATTATATTAGGAATGGAAGAGAAACATAACCCAGATAGAACCACAAGAATCAAAGAGGAAAATGAAAAAGTAAGCCAATTACTAGAATCAGTTCAGGAAGATGAACCAGAAATTATGAAACAAATCGAAGAGAAATTTAGACTCGGAAAGTATAGCACAGACAAGACCAGACCAATTAAGATTAAATTCAAGTCACAAACAACGGCAGAGAATATCTTATCCAAAACAGGGAAACTAGCAACAAGTGAACAATACAAAAAGATATGGATAAAAAGAGAAATGAATAAAGAGGAAAGACAGGAAGAAAAGCAGAAAAGACTGGAAGCTAAGGCAAAAAACGAGAACAGAACGGAGTCAGAGAAAGAGAGATTCTATTGGAGAGTAGTGAACATGAAACTAAGGAAGTTCGACATACAAGAGAAAAACATAAGGGAAACAGAGAACACAATGGAAGTGGCAGAAAACTAAGAGTGTCTTACACAAATATAGATGGATTAATAACAGGATTGAATGAGCTGAATGATTATTTGAAAGAAAAAGAACCGGACATAATGGGAATTGTAGAAACAAAATTAAAAGGCCCACTACCACCCAACAGTGTAGGACATGATGCATACAATTATTGGATTAGAAACAGAGAGAAAAAGCAAGGGGGTGGAGTTATGTTCCTGACTAAGAAGGATATAAATGTGAAAGGTGTCATATATGGAAAGAATACAGTAGAGATGATTATGATAGAAGTGGAAGACAGAGATAAGAAGAGCAGAAAATTTGTGATAAATTATGTGCCTCCAAAAACAGCCTCATGGGAGGAGAGTGAACATAAAAGTATGTTAGAGGACACAAAGATAACATTAAATAAAATAATGGAAGATGGAGGAAGAATAGTTATGATGGGCGACTTTAATTGCAAAGAAATCTGCTGGGAAGAAATGACAGTAAAGGGTGGAGATGACTCATGGGGAAACGCTCTACTTGAGATGATTATTGACCACACAATGACACAATGGATACAGGAGAACACTAGGTATAGAAATGAAGAAGAACCATCGAGACTAGACTTATTAATTACATCTGAACCTAGAATAGTGGACAAGATTGAATATAAAACACCAATAGGTAAAAGTGACCACATATTGATTGAACTGGAACTTAATGAAGAAAAATATATCAAAAGAAATGAACAATATAGAAAAGGAAGAATGATGTATGAAAAAACAAACTTTGATAAAATAAGAGAATTCTTTCAACAAGAAAACTGGGAAGAAATATACAAAGAAGAAACATCAGTGGAAAAGAAATGGAATATTATGACAAAAATTTACAAAAAAGGAGTGGAAAAGTATGTCCCAAGACAAAAACAAGAAAAAGAATATGTAAAATGCTGGTACAACAAAAGTTGTAGGGAGTTAAAAGACAAAAGAGACAAAGCCTGGACCAGATGGAAAAAAGACAGAAAACCTGAAAAATGGAAAATATATACCAGTTATAGAAATGAATATGTACAAACGTGCAGAGAGGAAAAGAGAAAATATGAAAAAGACGTCATAGAAAAATGTAAAGATCAACCAAAACTATTCTACAGATTTGTAAACAATAAACTGAAAAACAAACAGGACTTGGAGAAATTAAGACAAGGGGGAGTTGAATACACTGAGGAAATGAAAATGGCGGAAATTATGAACAAACATTTTAAATCAGTGTTTACAAGGGAAAACATACAACCTGAAGAGATTGAATGGAAAGAGAAAGTCCCCCCTATAGAAAAAATAGAAGTATCAAAGAATGAAATATTGATACAATTGAGTAATCTTGATGTCAGAAAATCACATGGACCAGATGAAATAGCAAACTGGATTCTGAAAGAATGCAGGAATGAACTGGCAGACAAAATACATAGCATAATAAGCAGTTCCTTGAAAGAAGGAAAAGTTCCAGAAGATTGGAAAAAAGCAAATATAGTACCTATATATAAAGGAGGAAATAAAGAAGAACCTACCAACTATAGACCAGTCTCTCTAACAAGTACAATAGCAAAAATTTGTGAAAGAATTATCAAAAATAGATGGGTAAAATATTTGGAAAAAAACAACGTACTAAATCCAAGGCAATTTGGATTCAGACAAGGACGATCATGTGTCACCAATTTAATATGTTTCTATTCAAGGCTAATAGATATAATACAAGAAAGAGATGGATGGGCTGATTGTGCATTTCTAGACCTAAAAAAAGCTTTTGACAAAGTACCACATAAGAAGTTGCTTAAGAAACTAGAATCTGAAGGAGGAATACAAGGTAAATTACTAAATTGGATGGAAGACTTTTTGCAAGAAAGAAAAAGGAGAGTAGTGATAAGAAACCAGCACTCAAAATGGAATGAAGTAATAAGCGGTGTCCCGCAGGGAACAGTCCTGGCCCCAATAATGTTTGCTATATATATTAATGATATGGATGAAGGAATTGAAAGCTATATGAGCTTCTTTGCAGACGATGCAAAACTACTGAAAAGAGTGAAAACTGAAGAAGATTGTGAATCACTACAGAGAGATCTAAATAAAGTACAGGAATGGAGTAAGAAGTGGGAGATGGAGTTCAATACAAAAAAGTGTAGTATAATGGAATTTGGAAAAAGCAAAAACAGAATAACAGGATCATATAATTTGGGAGAAGAGAGAATAAAAAAAGTAGAAAATGAGAAGGACCTGGGAGTCATTGTTATGAATAATATGTCACCTGAAAAACATATAAATAAGATTTTTGGAGAAACTTATAATTTAATAAGAACAATCAAAGTGGCATTTACATACCTGGATGAAGAAATGGTGAGGAAAATCCTAATCACCCTGATAAGACCAAGATTAGAATATGCAGCAACAATATGGTCACCAAGTACAAAAAAATGTATAAAAAAACTTGAAAGAATACAAAGAGCAATTACAAAACTGGCACCAACACTCTCAAAACTATCATATGAAGAGAGACTACAAAAACTTGAACTACAGACACTAGAGCAAAGAAGAGAGAGAGGAGATTTGATAGCTATTTACAGAATCATGAAAGGCATAGAAATTACTGATAGAGAGAATCTGATAAAATGGGATGACAGAAATACAAGAGGACACGGAAAGAAAATAAAAAAAGACAGCTATAGAAGAGATTTGAAAAAGAACAGCTTTCCACACAGAGTAATAGACAGTTGGAACAAGTTAGATGAGAAAGTGGTGTGTGCAAAAACAATACATGAATTTAAAAATTGTTTAGATAAAATGAGAAATGAAGACGGGACCCCACGAGCATAGCTCCCCTTCCCGTAAAATACAACTAGGTAAATACAACTAGGTAAATACAGATAAAAGCTATTTCTTTTGGTACATGTTGATTATTGAGTTCTTAAAAAAAAAAAAAAAAAAAAAATAATAATAATAATAATAATAATAATATAAATAAAAGATAAAGAAAATGAAAATAAAACTAATGCAATAATAAAAAACTTATTTTGAATTTTTGTTTTATTTTTTCAATTATTTCTAGTTTTATTTTTTCATTTGTTTTACTAAAAAAATAACAACAACAATAATAATAATAATAATAATAATAATAATAATAATAATAATAATAATAATAATAAAAAAAAAAAATAATAATCCTAAAATAACCTTATAATCCACATTTACCTTTCTTTTTACCATAAATTGTAGGGTCAAATTTGTTTTTCGTAGACTATAGGCTCCCTCTATTCATAGGGTATTCTAGGACTCTAACCTATATCTCTCATAGGCCAGTCTAACCAACCATTTTCATCACATTAAGATGATATCAGTTTACCCTACTTATATAAAGTACAAACTACTATTTTTTTAAAGGTAGTGTGCCAAACTAGACTTATTAGTTTCTTGCATAGGAAATCTCCAAAGACTAACCTAACTTATCAGGCACTAGCAGTTTGTATTATCAAGCTAATATGATGATAGAATATAAAATATAGATATATATCGGGTGCAGCAGAATTATGGCAACCAAATTAAATTTGTCCTACCGCGAACATATTTTATTGCAGCCAAATAATTTTTGTTATACTGAATTCTCCGTACTTTTTTGTGCTAGTTATGTTTATCTCAAGTTTGTAACGCTTAATTCCTATTTTTTTTCAGAATGGCAAACAAACGTAACGCAATTTTGGAGCTGTATCATCAAGGAAAACGTCAATGTGACATTGTTCGTTTGCTCAGTGTTCGTAAAGATGGCATTTCAAAAGCAGTCAAGCGGTTCAAGGAGCTTGGTCATGAAGGCGACTGTCCAGGAAGAGGAAGAAAACGCACCGTCAACACTCCCAGGAACAGGCAGATCGTCAAGAAGCGAGTCCAGCGAAGTTCGAGAGTCTCCTTGAGGAAAATCGCCCGTGAAACTGGCATCAGCGACCGATCAGTGCGACGAATGGCGAAACAGGAGCTCGAACTCAAGCCCTACAAGATCCAAAAAGCTCAGCTCCTGACGGACGAGAACAAGCGCGTACGGCTGCAACGATGTCGCCAGCTCATTCGCCGGGCCGCAGGTCAGCAGTGGGAGCGGATCGTCTTCATGGATGAGAAGCTGTTCACCGTGGAACAAGCACACAACCGCCAAAATGACAGGAGCTGGTCCGCAGGGGCTCCCGGCACCTCGGCCATCATCGAACACCGCCAAAATCCGCAGTCCGTCATGGTATGGGGCGGAATTTGCGCGAGCGGCAGGACACCCCTGGTTTTCGTGGAACAGGGGGTCAAAATCGACAAGGACGTGTACCAACGCGACATCCTCGAGGCCGTGGTACTTCCGTGGACCCAGCAGCACTTTGGCGATGCGGAATGGACGTTCCAGCAGGATTCTGCTCCGGCCCACAGGGCGAAAACGACTCAGGAGTGGTGCAAAGCCCATTTCCCGGGTTTCATCACATCTGCGGAATGGCCGCCGTACTCTCCGGATCTAAACACGATGGACTACAGCGTATGGTCGATTTTGGAGGCCAGGGCCTGTGCTAAGCCCCACAAAAGTTTGGAGTCGCTGAAGCAATCGTTGCGCTGAAAATTTCAAGAAGCGTTTGAGGCTTTGTATCGCCGCCAAAGGAGGCCACTTTGAAACCGCTTGAATATGATAGTGCCAAAGGTCCATATTAATGTTATTTGTTGTCGTTCTTTGAAATTTCTTTGTTTCAATAAAATTATATGCAAATGAATGAGTTGCCATAATTTTGCCACACCCTGTATACAGTATATATATACATATATATACATACATACATGTAGATTCTCTTATTTACCATGAATTGGAGAATGGAGTTTGTTTTTCCTAGCCTAAGCTATATTCATAGGGTAGCATATTCTATAGTTCGCTGAGCCTAGACTTTATTCACAAGCTAGCCTTTTTATTATAAAAATTTATTTTTTTGATTTCTTTACTATGATTTTATTGAGCTAAAATTTCATTACTATTTTTTTTTATGTTGTACATTAAACATCAAACATATGTATCTACTTTTTTGCATACATATACAAAGGCTTTTTCCCCCTTACAAGGGAGGTAGCCAAAAAGGAAAAGGCATAAAATAATTTCCACCCATTCCATCCCTGAATACACTCCACATCCCTCCACCCTCCCTCTTATCTTAGCACCTCCTAGATGACGGGTCATCCCAACACCTTGTCCACTGCCCTGGATCAGAAGCAATGTCACAAGACACAGCACATCCACAGCAAGGCTGCTTCATTAAATCGGTGACCCCCCTCTCCGTCCCCCCATGCATAAAAGGAGAAGACGGGGAGAAATCCCTTTGGGCTGCGTCAAATTTTGCTCACACATACTACCTCTCCACCTCATGCATCACAACATCATCCATATACAACCATTCTCCATTCACCCATCTTCTGTCCTCTCCCGTCCTTCCTCAACAGACATTCCCCTCTTCCTCAAAGCCCCCTTCACCCCATCCATCCACCTCATCCTAGGACGTCCCCTCATCTTCACTCCCTCCACATCTGCCTTCCATACCTCTTTTACTAGTCTTTCTTCACTCATTCTTTCCATGTGTCCAAACCATCCTAATACTCTTTCATCAACCCTATCTCCCAACTCCCTTTCCACCCCCGTTCTTCTCCTCACCTCCTCATTTCTCACTCTATCTAGCCTAGTAACCCCCATCATACTTCTCAGACACCTCATCTCAAACACATTCAAACTTCTTCTCTCTTCTTCTCTTATATGTTTCTGCCCCATACAGTATTGTTGGCACAATCACTCCTTCATACAGTCTCCTCTTAGCATCCATTCCCAAATGTCTATTCCTCATTACACTCTTCAATCCACCAAGGCATTTACTCGCTTCTCTCAATCTACATTCTACCTCCACCTTCACTCCACCTTTTCCTGCCACATTTGCACCCAAGTATCTAAAACTATCCACTTCCTCCAGTCGCTCTCCCTTAATGCTCACTTCCAGTCTACAGCCACTTTCACCCCTTGTACATCTCATCACCTTACTTTTACCCATATTTATCTTTAGCTTTCTTTATCATATACTCTCCTGAACTCTGTCACCAGCTTCCTCAAGTCCCTCCTCCGATCCTGCCACAAGCGCAGTGTCGTCACCAAACAACAGCTGGCTCACCTACCATTTTTCTCCATTTTCTTTAACCATCTCCAATCCCTGACCCACTACCCTTCCATTTACCTCTCACACTATCCAATCCATGTATAAGTTGAACAGCCAGGGTGACATAATGCATCCTTGACGAAGTCCCACCTTTACCTCGAACCAATCACTCTCTCCATTTCTAATCCTGACACAAGCTCTACTACTCTCATAAAAACTCTTGAAAGCTCCTAGAAGCTTTCCTCTTATCCCATATATCTGCATAACCTCCCACAGTGCCTTTCTGTCTACCCTATCATAAGCCTTTTCCAGATCCATAAAAGCCCAAAAAACATCCTTATCTTTTCCTATAGCTTTCTCACATGTTTGTCTTACCACAAAGATCTGATCTACACAACCTCTACCTGTCCTAAATCCACACTGTTCCTCACCAACTACTCCCTCTGTTTCTCTCAATCAAGATCCTCCCATAAGCATTCCCATCTACACTTAAAGCTAATCCCTCTGAAACTACTACATTCACACTTGTCCCCTTTTCCCTTGTAAAGTGGAACTATACAGGCACTTCTCCAGTCCTCCTGCACTCTACCCTCTCTCCAGCAAACATTAAATAACCTCACCAGCCAGTCAACCATCACTGTACCTCCTTTTTATGGACATTCTGCATGGGATCCATCCAGACCAGGTGCCTTACCTGCTTTCATCATCTTAACAACTGCCTTCACTTCATCCTTCCTTATTTCTCCTCCATTCTCCTCACTCATCACTCTCATTTTCTTGGCATTTCCCACTGCGACTATCTTTCCCTCCCTATCCTCCTTCACATTTAGCAACTCCCTAAAATATTCTGCCCATCTTCCCCTTACTGCCTTCTCTTCCATTATCATCTCTCCATCTGCACCTTTTACCTTTTCTTCTCTACTTGATTCACCTCCTCTTCCTCTCTTAATTTCTTTCCAAAACATCTTTTTATTACTTTCAAGATTTTCTGTCATACTCTTACCCCATTTCACATCTGCTCTCCTCTTTGCCTCCTTTACCTTTTGCTTTACTTCTCTTTTCTTTTCTTTGTACATCTCATATGACTCCCTCGTCCTATTTTGTAACCAATCTGTGAAAGCTCACTTCTTCTCTTCTACAACCTTCTTTGTTTCCTCATCCCACCACTCACTACCCTTCCTTCTATTTCCTCCTGTCATTCTTGTTCCACACACCATCCTTGCACACTTTGTGACTCCCTCCTTGAACTATCCCCATTCCTCCTCCACACCTAGCACTACTCTATCCTTCATTCCCTCCCACTCCTTCAGCTTCTTCTTGTACTCCTTTTCCTTTTCATTTAAAGAGTTAACTCTAAGCACCTCCCTACCTTTTGTCCCTTCCCTCTTTCTCCATCTATCCTCCACTCTCAACTTACATTCCACCAAAAAATGATCTGATATTCCCCCACCGCAGAAATTGATTACCGAAATAAAGCAAACAATTTTTACATTATGAATTAAACTTCTATATCTTTTTTAGATTTACAGAAATAAATAATACATATACATAATTTTGAAAATTATTCTTACAAAACTTGGTGCACCCTTAGCATGGCTTCAAAACATAAATCTACCGTATTTAAACATTTTACATTAACCAGCGATTTCAAGCATTATTATTGTCAGTGCATAACAGGCCGAGATGATGAAGAACAACTTGGTGTTAAAATTAGTGCTTCTGGCCGTGGTACTTCTAAAGGCCATTCTCCTACCCGTGCTTCTAACTTAAAAAGACATTTGGAGCGCTGCCATCCTGACATCTTTAAACTTGTACAAGAGAAAGACAAAGGCTCATCTGGGACACTAACAGCATCAAAATCTAAAACTTTGAATACTGGAAAGAAACCTGCTACAGCGGGTCTCACTAATTGCCGAACAAACCGAACAAAACCGAGAAAAGCCGAACAAAACAACAAAACTCAAACAAGGACGGGTTTTGCTCAGATGCACACTTCTATATATATGTGGTTGCATTATTTGAACCATTTTCTTTAAGATGTGAGATTTCCATGTAATATGATCAAAGAGAACTTACGTTTTTATCCTCTGCAATTTTAGCGACCCCAGCTACGACTCGTCCAGCCCACCGTCTATGATCACTGGTGGTATGGATCAAACTACACTCTTTTAAGTTTCTTACTGTTGTGTTATTAGTGTAATAGACTGCATATAGCTGAATTATTTAAATTCTTTTCTTTAAAATGTGTTATTTTCATGTAATTTGACCAAAGAGAAGTTATGTTTTAGCCTCTGCAGTATGACCGACCACATCTACAAATACCGTACAAGTTAGCATATGGTTGCATTTTTTGAACGATTTTCTTTAAAAAGTGTGATTTTCATGTAATTTGATCAAAGAGAAGTAACGTTTTTATCCTCTGCAAAATTACCAACCCCAGCTACGATTCGTGGTTACAAATTTACCGCTAGCCTGCCATCTATGTTCTGCGAATGCAGATCATCACTAAGCGTCAGGGTTGCCAGATTGGCGTTTTTAATGCCACAAATTTTGTATTTTTGGAATGTTTTTACTGCGTTTGGCAGGAAAATTTGTTGGGTGGCATTTTTGGGGGGCGTTTTTAAATACCCAGTCATGATTAGAGATCATTCTTTTACTTGTATCAAGAATTAAATGAGGATGTATATGAATGATATAAATTTATCTTGGTTATATCATGTGGGAAATGTTGTAAAGATTTTGTGCCTAGCCAAAGGATGTTTCAGCTCTTCTTTAGTGAAAATATGTGTGGAGTAGTGCACCAAACATTTCTAAATCTGATGATGCTTTTGATTATATTTAGACACAATAGAAAAGTCACAAATGTATTTTTCATTAATGTATGTCAGAGTCTCTAGGAGGTTGTTTAATAAACTGGTTTAATTTATTGTAGAGGATACAAAAATGTTTACTTAGGAACTTAAACGTAATGTATGGAGTAATACATTTTATTTTAGTTATTAATATTTTTTCTTTCTCACATGATACGGAGTATGTTTTATTTTGGAAGTTCATATCTTTCTTTCCTTTTCACACACAGTCTTGAAAGTAGATTTATTTCAGAGGATGGTGGTTTATTACAGTACCACTAGAATTAAATGATGATGTACAGTACATGAATGATATAAATTGATCTTGGTCACATCATGTGACATTGTTTTATATTGGCTAGTCAATAGTAAAAATTATTTTTATATTGTAATTGTAGTTATACACATTATTTGTAACTACTTGATCTTGGTTATATCATGTGGTATTGTATTATATTGGCTAGTCAACAGTAAAAAATATTTTTCATATTGTAATTGTAGTTATATACATTATTTATAACTACACATGTAAAACCAAAATGCAAAAAAAAAATCTTAGAAAATGTAATGGTTGGCATTTTTGGGGCATGTTTTAAAAACAATTTGGCAGCATCCCACATAGGGTCGTTGTTCTTGTCTTTATAGAATTCTGGATGTAGAATCATTTCTATCGTTGTCTGCACTCATAGGTTTGTGGCTGGGTGCTCATCCCTGCACAGTGCTACCGAAACTGAGTTGAACAGGCAATTCCCATCCCTGGTTACATGAACTGGCGTTCGATTCTTCACACCACCACACTTGTCAAGGATCGCAATTGCATCCATATCAGGTTCCAGATGAGCTTTAAACTTGCTTAAGGTTATAGGTGTTGGGGTACTTGGTGCATTACACAAAAATATTTGTTCCCTTTTTGTGGGTTCCTGCAACAAACTACTGTGGTTATGTAAAATAACATTTTTCAGTCTAACAAAAGTTCATAATTAAAACCACTGGACAGTTTATCGTCGAAGCACCAGTTCTTTACACAGGAGTTGCACAAGTACTCAAGAGCCATCTCACCGAGTTCTCGGAACGTAGCTTGGGGAATGTCTTGGCATTTCCGATGGTACCAAACGTGGCATCCTTCACAGTAGATAGTGCCTAGTGCGGCTTTCTTCTGGCAGTCGCCGCACACGTAGATAGTTTTCATCCTTTATCAGAGTGAGCACTCCAGGGTATGGGACAGGTTGAAGAAACAGCGAAAATTGATTTGCGAAACCTTCACAGCTGACATGAAACCTTATGTACAGTGTGATAAACGATTCACGATATCACTCAGGCAAGGTGACAATACGCAATGATCACAGGAGCACCGTTTTCGGTGTGTGTGGGTGGTGGGGGACTCAGGTTACATGCCCTATTGTCGCCCCACCCCCCTCCCCTTCATTAGTGGAACGCACTGACCCTTGTCGCCTGACCTACCACCTTCCAGGGGGTAAATGTCCTCTTACCTTACCTTATTGGGGTGCCGTATCGACTTGGACGTTGGCCACCATGGAGCTCCATTCCTGTCTGCACATGGCTCTTCTTAACAAGATGGCATTTGTTATTTCTTCTCCTACAGACATCCTTAATTCGTCTACATATTTTATGAGTGGTCTTCCTCTTGCCCTCTTTCCTTCTATTTTTCCTGTTAGAAATGGAGGTTCTGTTTTCTCATGACGTGTAACTGTCTTTTCCTGAAAGTTGTTAATATTTCCCTATGTGTTCCTATTTACTGCAGTATATCTTCGTTTGTTTTAAATTCTGTCTATGAAATTTTCAGCATCCTTCTCCGAATCCACATTTGTACTGCTTCTATCTTGTCCTGCTTTGATCAATGCACCAATGGTTTCTGGTGATTTTTGTTCACTTGAGGATTTAGGATTATAACCTTATTCCAATAAACTTGACGATTTAAGATTATAACCTACTAAGCAGTACAATTTTAGATTCTACAAATACACATTATATCCTATTATATTGATGCTATCCCTGTTACATGGAAGGTATATTATGCATGGATGTATTTTGGGCACTTTAGGAGGTATTGTGGGTGGAGGATATTTTGGGTGTGGGATTTTGGCCGGAGGTATTTTGGTCATTTGCCACAAAACAGGCATATAGATTTTTTTTCAGCTAGTATTCTTACAACAAAAACTTCATATTGTTCATCTATTATTTCTGGTCTTATTTTGTTCATTATTCTATTAGTAATGACCCTAAAGATGATTTTGGTTAAGTGATTCAAAATACAACTTGTTCTATGATTTGCTATGAATACTGGCACACTTGTTTTGTGTATTCCTCAGTTCCATATATTGTATTGGCTATTTCTGTCATAATTTAAATTCCAAAATCTCCCAAAGTCGCAAACATTTCCGTTGCCACTCCATCTTCTCCTATCGCTTTTCCTTTTGTCTTATCCAAACTGACCCTCCACCTGTTTCATATATATATATATATATATATATATATATATATTTTTTTTCGGGACGTTTCGGCCACGGACCTTTCGGTCAAATAACTCATTATCACTAAATTATCAATTATAGATACTCTGGCGAAAGATCCTAGCCGAAACATCCGGGGCTGATACGTCCGTTCACCGTATGTATTTATAGTCAACTATGTACTTTTTGCACCGAATATATAATATACAAAAGTGCTCTGCTTCATCAGTTTCTTTTTCCAAGTGGTCTACTTTGCATAATACAATGTATGTAATGTGATATTTGGTATAGCCTATTTTGGATAAATTCTAATAATTTTGCATTTAATTGTATGCAATATGTATGTAATCTTGGTATTATACAGAAAAAAAAATTGAATAACATAATTTTTACTTTAGCTTTACCCAACTTAGTATATGAGTATGCCCCACATGTTCGAACACCACAAGAAATTCTAAATATATTATGTTTTTGGCCAACTCCATCAACCACTTTCAGTGACAAGATTGTAGGTCTACTGGTCCCCAAAACTGCTCCCCTAGGACAACTGATCCCCGAATGGCAAACTGGGTTGTCAACTCATCCTTGAAATAAATTTTCTAATAACTGTCCTAATGTGTTCTCTATTGTTCGTATATATGTTCTTTTAATGTTTTGGCTGTTTTTAACTTTATTTGTTATTTTTTATCTATTTTACTAAACATAAGATGAAATCCAATAAATCACATTTGTACTTCACCAGTAATGTGCTCTATGTTTGCTCAAAAAGTGCCAATCACACTTTCACACCCCATTGCTCTGGGGCTGGAGGATGTGCAGGTTAAACAATCAGTTCATCACCTCGTAGTAAACCTTCCAGAACTCACTAATTACCGGTGAACGGTGAACTGGTCCCTGGTCAACTGGTCCCCAAATCTGCACCCTTAGGACAACTGGTCCCCGAAATTTTCATTTAAACAATAGTTTTTAGATGTTTAGCAAAAATCAAAATACCATAATATATTATGTAATATTAAATAATACACAGGTATTAGATAATACACAGGTAATAAATAATACACAGGTAATACACTGGTATTAAATAATACACAGGTAATACACTGCTATTAGATAATACACAGGTAATACACTGGTATTAGATAATGCACATGTAATACACTGGTATTAAATAATACACAGGTAATACACTGGTATTAAATAATACACAGGTTATACACTGGTATTAAATAATACAATACACAGGTAATGGACTGGGATAATGCACCAATTTTCACTCTACATTTATTCAAGTTAGTATGCAAATATGCCCCACATGTTCGAACCTCACAAGAAATTCTAAAAGTATTATGTACTTTGTATGTATGTATTATGTACTTTGTCCTGGTTGGTGAGGTTATTTAATGTTTGCTGGAGAGAAGGTAGAGTGCCAGAGGACTGGAGGAGTGCGAGTATAGTTCCACTTTACAAGGGAAAGGGGGAGAAGTGTGAATGTAGTAGTTTCAGAGGGATTAGCTTGTTAAGTGTAGTTGGGAAGGCTTATGGGAGGATCTTGATTGAGAGGATTACGAGAGGAACAGAGGGAGTAATTGGTGAGGAACAGTGTGGGTTTAGGACAAGTAGAGGTTGTGCAGATCAGATTTTTGTGGTAAGACAGATATGTGAGAAAGCTATAGGAAAGGGAAAGGATGTTTTCTGGGCCTTTATGGATCTGGAAAAGGCTTACGACAGGGTAGACAGAAAGGCACTGTGGGAGGTTATGCGGATATACGGGATAGGAGGAAAGCTTCTGGGAGCTGTCAAGAGTTTTTATGAGAGTAGTAGAGCTTGTGTCAGGATTAGAAATGGAGAGAGTGAGTGGTTTGAGGTAAAGGTGGGACTTCATCAGGGACGCGTTATGTCACCCTGGCTGTTCAACTTATACATGGATGGGGTGGTGCAAGAGGTGAATGCTAGGGTAGTGGGTCAGGGATTGGAGATGGTTAAGGAAAATGGAGAAAAGTGGGAGGTGAGCCAGCTGTTGTTTGCGGACGACACTGCACTTGTGGCAGGATCGGAGGAGGGATTGAGGAAGCTGGTGACAGAGTTTGGGAGAGTGTGTGATAGAAGAAAGCTGAACATAAATGTGGGTAAAAGTAAGGTGATGAGATGTACAAAGGGTGAAAGTGGCAGTAATCTGGAAGTGAGCATTAAGGGAGAGCAACTGGAGGAAGTGGATAGTTTTAGATATTTGGGTGCAAATGTGGCAGGAAAGGGTGGAGTGAAGGTGGAGGTAGAATGTAGATTGAGAGAAGCGAGTAAATGCCTTGGTGGTTTAAAAAGTGTAATGAGGAATAGGAATCTGGGAATGGATGCTAAGAGGAGACTGTATGAAGGAGTGATTGTGCCAACAGCACTGTATGGAGCAGAAACATAGAACATGAGAGAGGAAGAGAGAAGGAACTTCAATGTGTTTGAGATGAAGTGTCTGAGAAGTATGATGGGGGTTACTAGGCTAGATAGAGTGAGAAATGAGGAAGAGAGGCGGAGAACAGGAGTGGAAAGGGAGCTGGGAGATAGGGTGGATGAAAGTATTAGGATGGTTTGGACACATGGAAAGAATGAGTGAAGAAAGACTAGTAAAAGAGGTATGGAAGGCAGATGTGGAGGGAGTGAACATGAGGGGACGTCCTAGGATGAGATGGATGGATGGGGTGAAGGGGGCTTTGGGGAAGAGGGGAATGTCGGTTGAGGAAGGACGGAAGAGGACAGAAAACAGGGGTGAATGGAGAATGGTTGTATATGGATGATGTTGTGATGCATGAGGTGGATTGGACGGGGGAATGGGGGTGAGGTAGTGTGAGCAAAAATTTTTGACGCAGCCCGAAGGGATTTCTCCCCGTCCCCTCCTTTATATGGGGGACGGAGGGGGGTCGCCGATTTAATGAAGCGGCCTTGCTGTGGATGTGCTGTGTCCTGCGACACTGCTTCTGACCCAGGGCGGTGGACAGGGTGCAGGGATGACCCGTCATCTAGGAGGTGCTAAGATGGGAGGGAGGGTGGAGGGGTGTGGAGTGTTTTCGGGGATGAAATGGGTGGGAATGTTTTTGTGCCTTGTCCTTTTAGGCTACCCCCCTGGTAAGGGGGAAAAAAGCCTTGGTATATGTATGTATGTATGTCCTAGGATGAGGTGGATGGATGGGGTGAAGGGGGCTTTTGGGAAGAGGGGAATGTCTGTTGAGGAAGGACAGGAGAGGACAGAAGACAGGGGTGAATTGAGAAGGGTTGTATATGGATGATGTTGTGAAAGCATGAGGTGGAATGGGCGGGTGGATGGGGGGTGAGGTAGTATGTGTGAGCAAAATTTGACACAGCCCGAAGGGAATTCTCCCCATCCTCTCATTTTATGCAATGGAGAGACGGAGAGGGGGGGTCGCCGATTTAATGAAGCAGCCTTGCTGCGGATGTGCTGTGTCTTGCGACACTGCTTCTGACCCAGGGCAGTGGACAAGGTGCAGGGATGACCCGTCATTCAGGAGGTGCTAAGATAAGAGGGAGGGTGGAGGGGTGTGGAGTGTATTGAGGGATGGAATGGGTGGGAATGATTTTATGCCTTTTTCTTTTTGGCTACCCCCCTTGTAAGGGGGAAAAAGCCTTGGTATATGTATGTATGTATTATGTACTTGGCCAACTCCATCAACCACGCTCAGCAGGGTTGCCAGGTTTTCTACCAGGAAAAATGCCAACTTCTGACAAAATGCTGCCAAAAACTACCAAATTGTTTTTAGAATATGCCCCCAAAATGCCAACCATTACATTTTCTAAGATTTTTTTTTTTTTGCATTTTGGTTTTACATGTGTAGTTAAAAATAATGTGTTACAATTACAATATGAAAAATATTTTTTACTGTTGACTAGCCAATATAAAACAATACCACATGATATAACCAAGATCAAGTAGTTAAACATAATGTGTATAACTACAATTACAATATAAAACTAATTTTTTACTGTTGACTAGCCAATATAAAACAATGTCACATGATATGACCAAGATCAATTTATATCATTCATGTACTGTACATCATCATTTAATTCTAGTGGTACTGCAATAAACCACCATCCTCTGAAATAAATCTACTTTCAAGACTGTGTGAAAAGGAAAGATATGAACTTCCAAAATAAAATACATTATACTCTGTATCATGTGAGAAAGAAAAAAATATCTAAGTCTAAATAAAAATATTAAGAAAAAAAAAATGCTATGGAAGTCGGGGACAGGTGGTATTTCGGTGACACTTTGTCCTAAAAATATTCTTGAACAAGCGCTTGGGTAAGTCGGGCTCAGGTGGTATTCTTCTTCGCGTTCTTCTTTGCTTTCTTCTTCTTCTTCTTCCCATTCTTCTGCGTTCTTCTTCGTACTGGGGATCCTGTGTTGGGGTTCCGCCCCGAGGCCGAGGCCGAAGGGGAAAACGAGGGATTAGAGCGCGGAAAGCTGCGGCCGCAAGCCTCTGTTTGCGCAGCCAAGCCCCCGGCGAAGCCGGAGTGGGCGAAGCCAGCGGCTTGTTAATAACTAAAATAAAATGTATTACTCCATACATTACGTTTAAGTTCCTAAGTAAACTTTTTGGTATCCTCTACAATAAATTAAACCAGTTTAATAAACAACCTCCTAGAGACTCTGACATACATAAATAAAAAATACATTTGTGACTTTTCTATTGTGTCTAAATATAATCAAAAGCATCATCAGATTTAGAAATGTTTGATGCACTACTCCGTTCATACATATTTTCACTAAAGAAGAGCTGAAACATCCTTTGGCTAGGCACAAAATCTTTTCAACATTTCCCACATGATATAACCAAGATAAATTTATATCATTCATATACATCCTCATTTAATTCTTGATACAAGTAAAAGAATGATCTCTAATCACGACCGGGTATTTAAAAACATACATACATACATACATATACCAAGGATTTTTCCCCCTTCCAAGGGAGGTAGCCAAAAAGGGAAAGGCATAAAAACACTCCCACCCATTTCATCCCTAAATACCCTCCACACCCCTCCCACCCTCCCTCTCATCTGAGCACCTCCTGGATGACGGGCCACCCCCGCACCCCGCCCACCGCCCCGGGTCAGAAGCAGAAGCAGTGCCGCAAGACACAGCACTGTGGATGTGCTGTGTCTTGCGGCACTGCTTCTGTATTTAAAAACGCCCCCCAAATATGCCAAATTCCCTAAATTGCCACCCAACAAATTTTCCTGCCAAACACAGTAAAAACGTTCCAAAAATACAAAATTTGGCATTAAAAACGCCAATCTGGCAAACCTGACGCTCAGTGATAATCTGCATTCGCAGAACATAGATGGCAGGCTAGCGGTAAATTTGTAACCATGAATCGTAGCTGGGGTTGGTAGTTTTGCAGAGGATAAAAACGTTACTTCTCTTTGATCAAATTACATGAAAATCACACCTTTTAAAGAAAATAGTTCAAATAATGCAACCATATGCTAACTTGTTACGGCATTTGTAGCTGTGGTCGGTCATACTGCAGACGCTAAAACATAACTTCTCTTTGGTCAAATTACATGAAAATCACACATTATAAAGAAAAGAGTTTAAATAATTTACCTATATGCAGTCTATTACACTAATAACACAACAGTAAGAAACTTAAAAGTGTAGTTTGATCCATACCACCAGTGATCATAGACGGTGGGCTGGACGAGTCGTAGCTGGGGTCGCTAAAATTGCAGAGGATAAAAACATAAGTTCTCTTTGATCATATTACATGGATTAAAGAGTGTAATGAGTGATCATATTACATGGATTAAAGAGTGTAATGAGGAACAGACATTTGGGAATGGATGCGAAGAGGAGACTGTATGAAGGAGTGATTGTGCCAACAGCACTGTATGGGGCAGAAACGTGGAACATAAGAGAAGAAGAGAGAAGGAGTTTGAATGTGTTTGAGATGAGGTGTCTGAGAAGTATGGTGGGGTTACTAGGCTGGATAGAGTGAGAAATGAGGAGGTGAGGAGGAGAACAGGGGTGAAAAAGGAGCTGGGAGATAGGGTTGATGAAAGAATATTAGGATGGTTTGGACACATGGAAAGAATGAGTGAAGAAAGACTAGTAAAAGAGGTATGGAAGGCAGATGTGGAGGGAGTGAACATGAGGGGACGTCCTAGGATGAGGTGGATGGATGGGGTGAAGGGGGCTTTGGGGAAGAGGGGAATGTCTGTTGAGGAAGGGAGAGGACGGAAGACAGAGGTGAGTGGAGAATGGTTGTATATGGATGATGTTTGTGATTGCATGAGGAGGAATGGGCGGGGGGGGGGTAGTATGTGCGAGTAAATTTTGACGCAGCCCGAAGGGATTTCTCCCCGTCCTCTCCTTATATGCTAGGGGGGACGGAGAGGGGGAGTGGCTGATTGGATGAAGCGGCCTTGCTGTGGATGTGCTGTGTCTTGCGACACTGCTTCTGACCCAGGGCGGTGGGCGGGGTGCAGGGATGACCCATCATCCAGGAGGTGCTCAGATGAGAGGGAGGGTGGGAGGGGTGTGGAGTATATTTGGGGATGAAATGGGTGGGAGTGTTTTTATGCCTTTCCCTTTTTGGCTACCTCCCTTGGAAGGGGGAAAAGGCCTTGGTATATGTATGTACATGGAAATCACACATTTTAAAGAAAATAGTTCAAATGATGCAACCATATATATATAGAAGTGTGCATTTGAGCAAAAACTGTCCTTGTTTGGGTTTTGTTGTTTTGTTTAGCTTTTCTCGGTTTTGTTCGGTTTGTTCGGCAATTAGTGAGACCGGCTACAGCATCTCTGACAAGTTTTTTTTGTTAGTGATAAAGTAACTCAGATGAGAGGGAGGGTGGGAGGGATGTGGAGTGTATTTAGGGATGAAATGGGTGGGAGTGTTTTTATGCCTTTCCCTTTTTGGCTACCTCCCTTGAAAGGGGGAAAAAGCCTTGGTATATGTATGTATGTATAAAGTAACTATATCAATGACTCCAGATCCATTCAAAAGGAACATTGTTAAGATTACTGTTCTCAACGGCATTTCCTCGAGATTCATTTCTCGGCCTGAAGTGTTAGCACGGATTGGTGAACTGGCATGAAAACTAGGAGTGGCTCTAAACAGAGATAACATAAGGAAACTAGTAATTGATGAATATGAAAGCCAAAGGGAACAGTTAAGGAGAAAACTAAGCAACAAGTTTGTATATTTGAAAATGGATGCATGCACACGCCATCGTGTTAATTATTTTGCTGTTAATGTTAGATATGTGGATGAAGGGAAAAATATGACCAAAACCTTAGCCATTAAAGACACTGAAGCCCAACATTCCAGTAACTTCTTAAAACAATTGGTAAATGGAGTGTTGCAAGACTTTGGCATTCAGAAAGACCATGTATTATGCATTGTCACAGATAATGCGTCCAACATGCTGAGTATGGTCAAACGACTGAATGAAAGAGAAGATTCAAGTATTACAGAAGAATGTGCAAAAGAAATTGAGGAAGAACAACCTGGGCCTAGTCACAGTAGGCAGCCAATTGACTGGGATGACTTAACAGAGAAGAAGATTTAATCTTTTTTGAAGGGTTTGAGGAAGTACCAAGTTGCATAGACGAGTTTGCTGATGTAGCAGACCTTAAAGAGCATCGTTCCAGTAATCTTATAGCCAAAGTCAGAAAAGTTGCTACTGCAGCAAGAACACCAAAGCTTGATGCCATTCTTAAAAGAGCTGGAAAAGGAGCTATAATAGACCAGGTTACTCGCTGGGGTAGCACTTAACATGGTAAAACGGCTTGTTGAATTGAAGCCTGTTCTTATCGATATGGCAAACCCAGATGTCAGTCTTTCAGAAGCGCAATGGATGCAACTTGAAGAACTGGAGGGCCTTGGGGATCGGTGCCATCTGCGTAGAGCTGATGGCCAGGGGTGGTTGCTGCTGATTGGCCCCCAACTCTTGGGGTTGGGGGGTGGTCCCACGACGTAGACGTTGCAGCTCCAGGACCTATACATGCATGACTTACCCACGCCAGACACCTCAGAAATACAAATCTCTTCCTACGCAGACGACATAACAATCACATGCACACATCGTAACACAGACAAAGCTGCAGAAATAATCCAGCCTTACCTTGACACACTCAACACATGGTTCATCACAAACAGACTCAAAATAGCTCCAACCAAATCTACAGCAACACTTCTCACCAACTGGACAAAAGAACACAAATACATACCTCATCTCTACATCAACAACACTAATACCACACACAAACACACCGAAAATTCTTGGTGTAACATACGATACATCCATGTCTTTCAAACAACACCTCACAAACATAAAAAACAAATGCACACCTAGACTTAACGCACTTAAGTCAATCACAGGAACAACATTTGGACAAAACAAAGAAACTAATATAACAATATACAAACAATGCATACGCTCAGTGATGAATTATGCGAGTCCTGCATGGGCTCCTAATCTCAGTGAGACACACCACAACACCCTTCAAATCATACAAAACAAAGCCCTAAAAACAATTACAGGCTGCACAAATACATCACCTACAGACCATTTACACCATGAAACAAAAGTCCTCAAAGTCAAGGACCACCTCGACATGAGAGGCACACAAACACTTGCTGCAGCCACTACAAACACATCACACCCGCTACACTACATAGCAGAACACCCACACACACCAAGAAACATTAAAACTACACCCAAAGACCTTTATTACGCACAGATACTCTCTTCTCTTCCTCCACAGCCACCAAATACCAGCCTCCGGAAACATATTCATAATCATATTACTCACCGCTCCATTAACACACTGAAAGACAACACACTGCTGCATGCCAGACCCCCTGATATCCACCCTTCTGAATCCTCTCTCCCACGAAAGGACAGAGTCCACTTGGCCAGACTGCGATGCGGTCACCACCCAGCACTTCTAAGCTACCAGAAGAGGCTGGACGACCGTGTTGTGAACAGCTGCCCAGGATGTAACACTTCACCCCATACCATACAACACATAATGGAAGACTGCATTATACACAATCATGCACGCAAACAACACAACATACACTCTATAAAGGATTTGTGGGAAAACCCAGTTTCGGCTGTGGCCTTCCTTGGGGAGACGGGACTGCTCGGACAGACAGTCTAGGGAACGACAACAACAACAACAACAACTGGAGGGCCTTCTTAACCTTCCTTTTCAAGTGACAAAAAAAAATCAAGAAGAGGATCTCACTCCTGGAATGTTCTTGAAAGAGTGGAAAATGTTAGAGCATTCCTTATCCAGGCGTGGTGGTTTGCTTGCAGAAACAATGTGTGAGTCAATGCATAAAAGAGAAGTACAACTGCTTAATAATAAAATTCTACTGGCTGGAGTATATGTAGACCCAATGAATAGTGTTGTTATCTGAAATCCAGAAGGATGAAGCAAAATCGGCACTTTGTGACCGTGCCGTGAGGATTTTGGGCTTAAATGCAAAGGCATCTACTAAAGATCCAGACACTATTTCAAGTTCCACAGACTCAGAGGGAACCTGCAATGAAGAGGATTTTGAAAAGTTACTGGATCAACAAGATCATAAAGCAAGGTCAAAGTGGCGTAAGCTAGAGGAAACAGCTAAAACTCCACCTTCAGTGAATAAAGGCTAAGCAATAGCAAGTTTCAAGCTAGACTTCCATGATGCATTACAGCAAGTAGAACAAATAGATAGAAAGTCAAAGTTGAATGTCCATGAAGCTATAAAGCAATACCCTGAGATGGTGAAAGAGTCTGCTCTGTTGGCAGCAGCACTTCCTCCAACACAAGTGAGCGTTGAACGTCTGTTTTCAGCACTAAGGCTAATTAGGACAGACCAAAGGGCTTCAATGAAAGAGAAACTCACTGAAGCAATCTTGTTTTTGAGAGCAATTATTAAATTTCTATTTGCAAATTTCAATTGAGTAGTCTACAAGTATTTATGAATGAAGCCTATTTTTTTAATGTTTACAAATAAGAAATTTGTATAGATTTGAGCTTTAACCTCGTTATTAACGTAATAATACTGGTAGATTCAAAGAACAAAATATTTTGTAAGAAATTTTTATAGATTGAATTTTTAATCTAGTTATTAACGTAATAATACGGATATATTCAAGGTACAGTATATATTGTTATATTCTTGAAAGCTTTGTCTGCATTTTTACCATTAAAGTACAGTAAACTCGCGCTTATCCGAACACGTTTTAACCGAATAATCGCATTAACTGAACATTTTCTCAATACGGTAGCTATCGCCTCAACCGAACATATTTGGATCTCAATCGAACATTCAAACACCAAGTGCTCACATGGTGGCAGCACACTCCATGTTTACACCTGATCGGCTGTTTGGCGGTACAGTACATACATTCGTGAGTCCTCTCGGTGACGATACAGTATCACAAGCTCTCCTTAAATCATTATTTTCCTCGTACAACAGTGATTCAACAGGCTACAATCATGGCTCCACCGAAACCTACGTTATCCAAGATGATGAAGAGGAAGCGAGTGGTACTTTCTTTGAAACAGAAACTAGAAATCTGCCAAAAAATGCAAGATGGTGCAGTATAATATTGGCCATACAACTCTATATGATATATTAAAGCAAAAAAAGAAACTGATGGATACTGTATTAAACTGTGATCTCGCTAAAGTTTCAGAAAAACGTAAGACTCTAAAGGCATCATTAGTCCCAGATATAGACAAAGTGTTATATGAGTGGTTTGTTAACCAGCGAAGTGAAGGTCGTCCTGTTACTGGTCAACTTCTTATTGAGCACGCCAAAAAATTTAAAGAGATGAATATAGAAACACAGTGTACTTTCAGTGAAGGGTGGGTGAGCAGATTTAAGAAACGTTACGGTATCAGGAAGCTTGATGTGTGTGGTGAGAGGCGGTCAGCTAATGCAGCTGCATCAGAGGAATTCGGCGCCATTTTTAAAGAACTATGCCGTGAACACAATCTCACTCCCGAGTTTGTTTATAATGCTGACGTAAGTGGCCTGTACTTCCGCATGATGCCTGACTCTACCCTAGCTGGTCCTACTGAGAAAGTGGCAATTGGCTTAAAAAAAAAAAAAAAAAAAAAAAAAAAGGAACGCATAACTATCTTGGCCTGTGGGAATGCAGCTTGTACCCATGAACTCAAATTGCTTTGTGTGGGTAAGTACCAGAGGCCTAGGTGTTTTAAGAATGTTGTACATTTACCAGTTGTTGTTGTTGTTGTCGTTCCCTAGACTGTCTGTCCGAGCAGTCCCGTCTCCTCAAGGAAGGCCACAGCCGAAACTGGGTTTTCCCACAAATCCTTTATAGAGTGTATGTTGTGTTGTTTGCGTGCATGATTGTGTATAATGCAGTCTTCCATTATGTGTTGTATGGTATGGGGTGAAGTGTTACATTTACCAGTTATCTACGACTCTCAGGGCAGTGCATGGATGGATAAAATAATTTTCCATAACTGGTTTCATCACCATTTTGTTCCAGCTGTTAAAGAGCATCTAAAATCTATTGGTGCCCCAGAAGATACAAAAGTGGTTTTATTACTGGACAACTGTCGTGCTCATCCCCATGAAGATGAACTGAGGAATGGAAACATTTTTGTAGTCTACCTCCCTCCCAATGTCACATCTCTTATCCAGCCTATGGACCTGGGTGTGTTGCAAGCTCTGAAGAAAAACTACAAGACTGCTTTCAGTAGGCGGTGTGTGAGATATGATGGGTCCATAACAGACTTCCAGAGAAGCTTCAATATCTACGAGGATCTTAAAGCAATTGCCCATTCCTGGGATTTGGTTAAGCCTATCACTTTGATCAGATCCTGGAGAAAGATGTGGCCTGAAGTAGAAACACTTGCTCGTGCCTACGATTTTGAGGGATTCAACGATGCAACAGAGGAGCAGTCTAATCTCCAGGCCATCAGAGAAGTGTTGGCAGATGCACCTTCAAATCACCCACTGTGCAAACTGTCAGACGAAGATCTAGAGAAATGGGCTACCGCTGATGAATTACTGCCAGTAATAAAAGTCTACACCGACAGGGAGCTAATTGATTTTGTAATGAATCCAAAGGCAAAGAAAGATGATGATGAAGAGGAGTCGGAGCAGGCTGAGAAACAATCGTGGCACCAGATAGACACCAAGTTCCAAGATATCATCACATTCTATGAACAACACCCATGCTTTTCAGCCCAAGATTTGTTCAAGTTAAGGTCCCAGTACGCGCAGTTTGAGACACCTCGCAAGGAGAACATCGAACAGGCAGACATCCGTGATATGTTTAGGGATAAGCTGGCTAAAGTAAAGAAAGCTGCAAATGCTGCCAGAGTGGAAGACGAAAGGAGAAATGTGAGTGTCGACATCATTGATGACCCTAAACCTGGTCCTTCTACTCGTCCTGACCTGCCAACCCCCTCCCCACCTCACTCGACATCATCTGCCACACCTGACCCAGATTCACCTCCACCCGTTGATGTTGCTTCTGATGTCCACTCGAACAAGGATGTTGAGTAATGGCAAGTGATACAAAGTGAAATTTAGGTTAAGTGCTAAGATAAATGAAAACTATTACAAATACATTTCAATATTGGTTGCTTCTGATGTCCACTCGGACATGGATGTTGAGTAATGACAAGTGATACAAAGTGAAATTTAGGTTAAGTGCTAAGATAAATGAAAACTATTACAAATACATTTCAATATTGGTTGCATTATTAACATTTCTTATTGGTTGCATGATTTATTTCCTTTATACTCTATAGAATATGTTTATGAACTATTATAAGCATTTCCATGTGTAAAGTTTACATGTACGAATATTGCAGCTGACATTACCGCATAAAACTCTACGGGAATGAAAAAGTTGGATTAACCGAACATTTCGGTTAATCGGACATTTCTAATCCCCCTTGGAGTTCGGATAAGTGGAAGTTTACTGTAATTGGCAAGCCAAAAATAGTTGTAAAATACTGTCTATAGATGTGCACTAGGAAATAATTTGTTGCTATTGTGCAAATAGGAAGCAGTAGGTCTCATTATTCCAAGTTTAAAAATAAAAAAAAATTGATATGTTTTGTGTTGAGAAAATTTAATAACCATCCAGTATAGAATAGTTTTATAGCTAGTTACAGGATGTATAACATTTATAGAAGTTTCCAGAATGTAGTTTGCATTAATGTTTCATTCATTCTATACTATGGGAGTTATAGCCAGTGGAATGTATTTCTATTTTTAATAAATATTCAATATATATAATTGTTAATTCAAATTCCTGAATAATTTGTCAACTGTCAAGTGACAGATGATTCTTATCTTTAAATAATTTAGCTTGCCATTTTACCTTTGTTGAGTCTAATTAATTCAAATTATGTTAACATAATGGTGGATAAAATTGGCAAGGGAAATTCAAGGATTTGCTGATACAGGTAACTAGCAAGAGTTTTATATTGCCATAAAAAGAGCATATGGGCCACAAAGAAACTCAACTTGCCCAGTTAGAAGTGTAGACGGAGCCAAACTTATCATAGACATAAAAGAAATACTGAATCGATGGGCTGAGCTTTACCAACACCTCCTAAACATGGGCAATCTCACAGACCCCACTGTTTGACACTCTTCCAGACATTCCCTCACTACCAGAATTAGACAACATGCCCACTCACTGGGAAGCGCATAAAGCAGTAACAAACCTTAAAAAAAAAACAAGGCAGCTGGTCCAGATGGCATCCCTGCAGAAATTCTCAAATACGGTGGGCGTGCTATTACTGACTACCCGCACAACATCTTCCAGAAAGTCTGGACCTCTAATTGCTGTCCACAACAATGGAAAGACGCCAACATTATTAGCATATTCAAGAAGAAAGGCGACAGGGCTGTGTGTGGCAACAGCAGAGGCATCTCCCTCCTTGCAACATCTGGCAAGGTGCTTACCAGGATTCTTCTCTTCAGGCTCCTCGATCACATTGCTGAAGAGGTTCTACCAGAATCATAGAGTGGCTTCAGAAAAGAAAGAAGCACTGTAGACATGGTGTTTGTTGCTAGACAACTCCAAGAAAAGGCCATTGAACAACAGCAAGATCGCCACATGATCTTTGTTGATCTAGCCAAAGCATTTGACACTGTCAACAGAACCCTGCTGTGGGAAATACTGAGGAAGTTTGGCTGCCCCCCTACCTTCCTGGCAGTACTTAGATCCTTCCACGATGGATCAATGGCCAGAGTAAACTCAGGCTCAACATCAGATCCGTTTTTTGTAGGAACTGACATAAAGCAGGGATGTGTCATTGCGCCCATCCTTTTCAATCTCTTTGTGGCAGTAGTCATGACAATTGCTAAGCAGAACATCTGCCCTGCAGATGGTGTCCACATCTCTTACTGTTTAAATGGCAGTCTATTTAACCTACGTAGATTGCAATCCAAGACACTTGTCACCGCGGAGGCAATACATGAACTGCAATATGAGGATGACACAGCTTTTGTTAGCTCTTCTCCAAATGGGTTACAATGAACTATCAATGCTGTAGCTGAAGCATATTCTCGATCAGGACTAGCCATTAATGTTCAGAAAACGGAAGTCTTCAATATATGTCAATCACCTGCTCCCGAATTCCTTATTAACAACCAGCCTCTGAGAAACGTAGAAGAGTTCACTTACTTGGGATCTGTCCTAAGCAGCACAAATGATCTCACAAGTGAAGTGCAATGGCGGATCGGACTAGCTTCTGCATCTTTTGGGAAGCTATCTCAGAGTTTTCATGAACAGAGACCTCACTATCACCACCAAGATCTCTGTATATAAAGCAGTCTACCTATCCATACTGTTGTACAGATGCGAGTCATGGGTGCTGTACTGATGTCACCTGAAAAAACTGGAGGCTTTTCACATTAACTGCCTCCAACGAATACTGGGTGTGAAGTGGTGGCATAGAGTTCCACACAGGGAAATTCATAGCAGAGCACGCATTGACCCAATTGCAAATATTATATCTCAGTGTCAACTTAGATGGTTGGGTCACACCATCCGAATGCCTGCAGACAGACTCCCCCGCAAGATACTTTATAGCGAATTAGCTGAAGGTACTCGCAGAGTAGGAAAACCCCGAAAAAGATATAAAGATCACATGAAAACTACTTTGAAAAAATGTGCTATCACTCCTTCAAATCTTGAAGACCTGGCCTCCAACAGACAAGGTTGGCGTAACATCTGCCACCAAGGAAGTGAACAACTGACCACCAATATAAACAGGACTGCAGAACAACGACGTCTTCGGCGTCATGCTCCACAAAATGCAGAAGGACACTTCCCTTGTAACATTTGTGGTCGTATCTGCAAGTCCAAAATTGGACTAATTAGCCATCAAAAAGTCCACTGACCATAATAAGCCATAAACCGAATTCAAATGAAATCACCAAAACATTGACATATCTCTACTCATCTACCATCAATCAAGACATGGAGTGAGGTCATCGTTGTCTACGATGGACTTCTTTCAGCAAGCAAGCATGTTAACATCTAGAACTCCATGTACACACGTACATGACAGTGTAGACCAGGGGTTCTCAAAGTGGGGTCCGCGGCACTTTGACAGGGGGTCCGCAAAATTTAACGAATTTATCGGTGGATGCAGCCGATTTCCGTGACAGCCATCTGGCAACACTGATGGAATGTCAACCACTGGCAGTGTACGTCCAGTGGTCGTCAGGAGTGTATCATGAGTTGTTGGGTAAAAAAGACATTTCTATTATCTTTGTGTATAGATTATTTATGTAATTATGTTTTTATTAACTATTATTTTGTTTCTGTATGTCCCCCTTTTGTGAGAACTAGGGGTATATCTATATTTAACAGTACTATATCTATATCCTTTCAGATGCGTGAGTAGGAGATAGCTGTGCATGTGCATGGTAGTATCAACAGTGATTCATAGTGACAGCAGCCTGGTGTACCTTTGGTAGGTGTCATCATGGACAAGTTTGTAAAACGACCGGCATCCAGCGTTACGAGTGAACTCGGCGAACCATCGAAATCATCAGGAAAAGTGAGGAAATATGACGATAGCTATATTAAATTCGGCTTCATCGAAAACAAGGACGGGAAACCAAAGTGCGTAATCTGCCTGCAGGTGCTTTCTAACGATGCTATGAAGCCTTCTAAACTGAGGAGACACCTTGAAACGAAACATCCGGATTGTGCTCAGAAAAGCAAGTCCTTTTTTGAGCGCAAGAGAGAGGTGTACCACCAACAACAAACTACGATGACAGGATTCACCACCATTCCTCAAAAGGCACAGCGAGCCTCCTACCTGACAGCGCAAAGGATAGCCAGAAGCAAGAAGCCCCACACAATCGGGGAGGAACTGGTGCTCCCCGCAGCGGTAGAGATTTGCGAGGTGATGATCGGAAAAGAGGCCGCAAGTACTCTCAAATGTATACCGCTTTCAAATGATACAGTGAGAAGAAGGATTGAAGATATATCCTGTGACATAAAATTGCAACTTGTGACAAGATTGCGAACGTGCCCTTTCTCAATTCAACTCGACGAGTCCACTGACGTGTTGAATTGCGTCCAGCTCATTGTGTTCGTTCGTTATCCATGGATTGGACACTTTGTTGAGGATTTTTTGTTCTGTAAAATGGTGCCTGGACGAACAACAGGTGAGCAAATATTCAATATACTTGACAATTTCATGACAGAAACAAAGCTGAATTGGGAAAACTGCGTTGCTGTCTGCACTGATGGCGCTGCTGCTATGACTGGCTGCAAGAGTGGGGTGGTTGCAAGGATAAAGAGGATGAATCCGCAGATTGTAGCCACACACTGTATGCTGCATAGGGAGGCTCTTGCCTCGAAAGACATGGCACCTGACTTACACTCTGTTCTTAGCACTGTTGTGCATGACGTAGTTCACTATGTGAAGTCAAGGCCACTACAGTCTCGGTTGTTTTCTCAGCTCTGCAATGAAATGGGTGCAGGACATGACACACTACTGTTCCACTCTGAGGTACGATGGCTCTCCCGTGGGAAAGTTTTACAGCGGGTGTTTGAACTGCGTACCGAGCTGTGTCACTTTCTGAAAGATGCCAAGCCCCCCACTGCAATGCTTCTTTCTGACCCAAGGTGGGTAGCCCAGCTTGCCTATCTTGCCGACGTGTTCAATATAATAAATGAGCTCAATTTATCCATGCAAGGTGGCTATGCCTCTGTCTTGGAGGTCAGCGATAAAATCAAGGCCTTTGGGGGGAAAACTGAGATCTGGAGAATGCGAGTCTTGAATGGGATCACAGACATGTTCCCACAACTCACAGAGTTTTTGGACACAAACAAACTATCAGTTGAGTTGGTAAGAAATCAGATCTATGGTCATCTTACCGCACTGAGTGAACATTTCAATTCCTACTTCACTGATATCGACACCGATGCCTGGGATTGGGTTCGGGATCCTTTTGTTGCCAGTTCATCAGCACGTGGTCTCAGTGCAAAGGCAGAGGAAGAACTGTTGGAGCTGTCATGCAATGGGAGCCAGAGGATCCGATTCCATCAATGTGCACATATAGACTTTTGGGCTTCTATCAAAGAGGAATATCCTGAACTCTTTGCTGCAGCTTCGAAGGTTTTGCTTCCATTTCCCACTACTTACCTCTGCGAGGCATCTTTCTCAGCTCTGACACCCATGAAAACCAAGTACAGGGCTCGGATGCATGTGGAAGATGACCTAAGAGTATGCCTCTCATCCATCCATCCCAGGATAGAGAAATTGTGCACTGGGAGGCAGGCCCATCCTTCACATTAATAATGTGAACAAAAGACATCTTATATTAGTGAGAAAGAGGGAGAGGGAATTTCTGGAAATGTTATTCAAGGGAATTTCATGGCTGTATTTGAACACTTATCTTTGGATTACACATTTGAATAATTGTCTTATGTTTTGATATTATCAGAATTGCCAATTAAAGATGGAGTTACACTTAATTCTCAGTTAAAGTATTTATTTACAGCTTTCCATGACTGTTGATATTACGAAACAGTGCGTACATTATATATATATATATATATATATATATATACATATATATATATATATATATATATATATATATATATATATATATATATCCTGGGGGGAACACATGTGAGGGGGTCCTCAGCTTGTTTTCTGTAATAAAAGTGGTCCTTGGCTGAAAAAAGTTTGAGAACCCCTGGTGTAGACAATAGTAAATATCCACTATGTATGCACTATGCACGTACATCTTCATGTATGTAAAAGTCAATGGAAGTGTTTTTGTGTGGTTTACTGTTTTGTAAGAGCAGTACCTTTCTTCCGAAGGATCATCGCCTGCCAGTCTTCTGGAAACTACACAACCTCTCTCACCCTGGCATCCGAGTGACCCAAAAGATGACATCACAATTCATCTGTCCTAACATCAATAAGGACGTCAGACAGTGGGCACACATGCATACAGTGTCAATGTTCAAAGGTACATCACAAGCCTTCTCCAGCTGCAACCTTCACTCCAGTCTCTTCAAGATTTGAAGATGTGCATACTGATCTTCTTGGTCCACTGCCCATCTCAAACGGTTATATAGAGCCCCAGCAGGCTGTAGCTAGCACGAGTGTAGGGAAGGAGCAAGTGATAGGAAATAGGATGTCTGCGCTTAGTTAGGAAGCATTTCCAGGAAAAGGTGAGAACTTGTAGGTTGTGCTACCATCATCTCACAGGAAACTGAGGATAATGTTGGACCTCAAACAGTGCATTGGAGGACGTGGCATTAAGCGACTGTGACAAGCGTGTAAAAGGACGAAGCCGTGTCCTTATGCAGGGAATTTGCCCACATTTTTAGCGACAAGTAGAGTTTTCATCAAGAAACTGAAGATTTCTACTTACTAATGTATTAAAGCTGACCAGTTGGCATGCCCCAAGGTCTAATGAAAAAGGAGGCTCTACAACCACATGGTACAAGGGGCTTTAGTACGACCTAGTGATAAAACACAAATTGGTTCAAGTGCAAGTGGTCATTACAACATACCAGTTATGAAACTAAAGTATAAAACCATAGTACCACAGCGTAGAGCACTCTCAGATTACAAGACTATCAATCTTCAACTCTATAAATTGAAGATCTATAAACTGAAGTTATAAATATTATAAATACTGACAAGCAAGACAGGATTTGGTCCACATAGGTGCCACAATGTGAAGTACTCTGGTTACAAGACTTTATACTTTTTCAACTAAACATTTAAGAGCAAGAAGGGCCTCAATTTTCTCCAAACTTTATCCATCAAGACTCATCACCCTGCCTATGATTTTACTTCATATCAGTCACTCAAAGTGATTATGTGAAACTAGGCCCAATGCACCTAGATACAAGGGCTTTTGTATGACCTTATGATAAAATGCATGAATTGGTTCGAGTGGGAATGGTCATTACAATGTACCAGTTATGAAACTAAAGTATAAAACCTTTGTACCACAGCGTGGAGCACTCTCAGATTACAAGACTGCCTTCAACTCAAATTCAACATCTAGAAACTGAAGTTTCAAACTTATACTGACAAGAACATTGACCTCAAATACAAGGTTGTGAACCCCCTTTTGTCCAAATCCCATCACATGACTATTTTTTGCTCACTGCCAAGTAATGTACATGGGACTGCAAGCTACTCTTAATTTCCTTTGCATGCATGGATTCTGGAACTTTAAGGCCAGGCAAGTAGTTTTAAACATTGAAGGATTGTGCTTTAAGAAATAATTCCTGTGCTGTTAACTATCCTTCTCCTTCCTCTTTACCTGCCTCGAGTAAATTTAAGTGTGCCTTTTGCCCATACTGTTGTCGATTACATGGGGGCATTTATGGGTTAGAAACAGGAATGGAGATAAGGTCAAGGCTTACATTTAGATATTAACTCCTTGTAATACCAGCCGTCAATTTGGAGGTCGTGGATTCTATGTCCACTGCAGAGTTTATTTTTGCTTGTTCGATTTACTAGTAGATATGGAATTCCTACAGTGGTTTATTTGGATAATGCCAAATCATTTATACAAGCAGAAAGCATTATTGGACAACTTCTACAATCTTCTGAATTTCAAGACGACTATGTTGATTCAGAACCTCTTTGATACGTTCTCTTAAGACTGCACTAGCCTCCAGAGACCAAGTTTGAGCCGTCGTGCCGCTCACACCTACTCTTTAATGCTTCCTACGTGTAACTAATAACAGCACAATGGCCACCAGGAACAGCAACAAGAAACTGTTAGATATGGTGGAAACTTTACTCAAGGCCAAAGAAGAAAATATCCAATGAGCAAGCCAGAAAAGACCGACAGTTCCCGAGATCGACTATCATCAAGTTAAAAGACTATCACTCAACAACAGGAGATATCGGACTTTAGATAGACAGTGGAAACCCTTCAAGCTTGAGTGGACAATTTGAACAATACATGAGAAAGAGGACATCATTATTAATAGATTAAAGGTTGTGAAGTTGTAGTCAGATAGTGAAAGGTGATTCTGACTTTAGTGTGGACAACAGTGGATGATATATTCTGGAGAATCAAGTGATTGAAACTGAGTAACAAAGGAATACAGATCAGACACATTTTGGCTTGTCACACACTAGGAAAACTACGACAGGACGGTACCCAGAATGCGATTGTCATTTTCATATCAAGGAAGACTAAAGTACATGTACTGAAGAACGCCATGAAACTGAAGAGGACCGGCATTTACGTGTTTTGGCGTTTTATGATTTTTTTTTGTTTTATTTGACCAAATGACAAGAATCTTGTCATCGGAGTTTAATTGGTTAAGTCATCACCAGCCTGTATTCACAATTAACCTAATAGAAACCCATCGCAAATCAAAACCAGAAATTATAATAAAGCGTAAAATAGATGACAAAAGTATTGCAAAATCAAGTGCTTGAATAAAAAAAACTGTAATCTGGTTTACAAGTCAGAAAATGCCAATCAATCATACACCGAGAGAGAAATGGAGAGAGAGAGAGAGAGAGAGAGAGAGAGAGAGAGAGAGAAAGAGAGAGAGAGAGAGAGAGAGAAAATTACTAACAGCCTTAAGGATGCATGTCGAAAGAGAAACCAACTCCACAAGAAATTAATTAAAAGCAAGTCCACGACTGACGAAATCAAAATTTACAAAAACGGACAACAATCCTACAGAATTGCGAGAAAAAACACCAAGATACTCTGAAAATAATTAAGGTAATATAAAAAAGATGGGAAGTGATAACTTAGCTAAGCCAAAAAGTAGAAATCACAATGAATACAAAGACCTTATCTAAAAAAGGCAAAACAAAAAAAGATACATACATACATATACCAAGGCTTTTTCCCCCTTCCAAGGGAGGTAGCCAAAAAGGGAAAGGCATAAAAACACTCCCACCCATTTCATCCCTAAATACACTCCACACCCCTCCCACCCTTCCTCTCATCTGAGCACCTCCTGGATGACGGGTCATCCCTGCACCCTGCCCACCGCCCTGGGTCAGAAGCAGTGTCGCAGGACACAGCACATCCACAGCAAGGCCGCTTCATTTAATCGGCGACCCCCCCCTCTCCGTCCCCCCTTGCATATAAGGAGAGGACGGGGAGAAATCCCTTCGGGCTGCGTCAAAACTCACTCACACACACTACCCCCCCCCCACCCCCCCCGCCCATTTCTCCCCATGCAGTCACAACATCATCCATATACAACCATTCTCCACTCACCTCTGTCTTCCGTCCTCTCCCTTCCTTCCTCAACAGACATTCCCCTCTTCCCCAAAGCCCCCTTCACCCCATCCATCCACCTCATCCTAGGACGTCCCCTCATGTTCACTCCCTCCACATCTGCCTTCCATACCTCTTTTACTAGTCTTTCTTCACTCATTCTTTCCATGTGTCCAAACCATCCTAATATTCTTTCATCAACCCTCTCTCCCAAATCCTTTTTCACCCCTGTTCTCCTCCTCACCTCCTCATTTCTCACTCTATCTAGCCTAGTAACCCCCACCATACTTCTCAGACACCTGATCTCAAACACATTCAAACTCCTTCTCTCTTCTTCTCTTATGTTCCACGTTTCTGCCCCATACAGTGCTGTTGGCACAATCACTCCTTCATACAGTCTCCTCTTCGCATCCATTCCCAAATGTCTATTTCTCATTACACTCTTTAAAACACCAAGGCATTTACTCACTTCTCTCAATCTACATTCTACCTCCACCTTCACTCCACCTTTTCCTGCTACACTTGCACCCAAGTATCTAAAACTATCCACTTCCTCCAGTCGCTCTCCCTTAATGTTCACTTCCAGTCTACTGCCACTTTCACCCCTTGTACATCTCATCACCTTACTTTTACCCACATTTATCTTTAGCTTTCTTCTATCACATACTCTCCCAAACTCTGCCACCAGCTTCCTTAATCCCTCCTCTGACCCTGCCACAAGCGCAGTGTCGTCCGCAAACAACAGCTGGCTCACCTCCCACTTTTCTCCATTTTCTTTAACCATCTCCAATCCCTGACTCACTACCCTAGCATTCACCTCTCGCACCACCCCATCCATGTATAAGTTGAACAGCCAGGGCGACATAACACATCCTTGACGAAGTCCCACCTTTACTTCAAACCACTCACTCTCTCCATTTCCAATCCTAACACATGCTCTACTACTCACATAAAAACTCTTGACAGCTCCCAAAAGCTTTCCTCCTATCCCATAAATCTGCATAACCTCCCACAGTGCCTTTCTGTCTACCCTATCATAAGCCTTTTCCAGATCCATAAAAGCCCAAAAAACATCCTTTCCCTTTCCTATAGCTTTCTCACATATCTGTCTTACCACAAAGATCTGATCTACACAACCTCTACCCGTCCTAAATCCACACTGTTCCTCACCAATTACTCCTTCTGTTCCTCTCCTAATCCTCTCAATTAAGATTCTCCCATAAGCCTTCCCTACTACACTCAACAGGCTAATCCCTCTGAAACTACACTTGTCCCCTTTTCCCTTTCGCAAAACAAAAAAAGATACAGCAAATTAATTGGATTTCCTCTCCTACATAGAACCTAAACTTGCGAAGCAAACAAAAACTAATCAAACTTGAGACTTATGAAACAACGAATCGGTAACTTATCTATTGCCAGTCACCGACAACGAGCTTATGAATACCATTAAACCAATGCAAAGCAAGAAACCGCTTGATTATCTAGGAATCAATGAGCCTTGTTGAGCAAATCATGCCAAACATAAAAAATCATTTTTTAGCAATATGCAACTAGTCGTTTGAGCAAGGATTATTCTCAGATGCTATGAAATCAGCAAAAGTAGTTCCAGTATCTAAATCAGGCAACAAATCTAGCTATAACAACTACTGACCAATTCCACTATTACCAGTTTTCTAAACTGCGGGAGAAGTTATTGTTGGAGAACTTCAAGAACAATGCAGTGTCCTTTCTACCTACATCTACCGACTCTCACCCACAAGACTAGTATGTGCATATGCATTGCACCACATTAGTTAGGGACACAGTGGATAAAAAAAGATGCATTGGTGTACCTAGGTATCCAAGGGAAAAGGAGAAAGATCGCCAAGGAAATTCTGAAAGAATTACAAGCGGAAGGACATGGCTTGGAGAGGAAAATCGAGAGACCTATAGGATGGACAGATACTCTAAAGAAAAACAATACAGGCCACTGAAAGTAAAGCTTCTCAAACAATTCCAGAGGAAGTACTATCCACAACGAGTTTAGCAAATAGTTGAAGTCTTAAAGTTTTCTTCTTACAGCAAACTTTTACATCATACTTCCTTCATCTTTAAAACTGTCTTTAAGAAGTTAATGCTGACCTTTTAAAGCCACTTTTAATTATTCAATGGGCATAATGCAAAGGGATGCATTCCCTTACGGAATTGACATTTAGAGAACCCCAATACTAATGATAGACCCTCTTTGCTAAGTCAAACTTTTTCTTGGACAAAACAGTTAATATCATGAAACTGTCAAATTGTGTATCACAGTGGTAATCGCAATCTTTTGTTAACTTTGAGTAAAAATTTACTTCAGGATCAATTGGGGTGTTACTGTGATTAAATACTGTAAATTCTTTGTTATTTTGACTATATCTTTGTACTAGTTAATAGTGGTGTATACATCTGGCACCAACTCTTTCCAAAATGACATATGAACAAAGACTGTCCAAATTAGAATGACCAACTCTGGAACAAAGGGAAAGAGGAGACTTACTACCAATAGAATTATGAAGGGAATGGAAATCTTAGATAAGAATAATTTATTGAATGGGTCAATGGAGAAACAAGAGAAATAGAAACTAAAAGATAATTACAGAAGAGATCTTAAGAAAGAAAAATCTTCCCACACAGTGATAGGTACTTGGAACAAATTAGACAGTGTGCAAACACTACAAGATTAAGAAAAAACTATGCCAAGAGATACAAAGACGGGTCACCAGAAGCATAGCTCCCTTCCCGTATAATACAACTAGGTAAATCCGAGTCACCTCAATTTGTCCTCTTTGGCTCTGACAAAAAGACTACATAACCTGGTTTCAGAATTAACTTCCATCTACAATTTCAAGGATTATATCAAGGTCAAAGTAGCACATTTAAAGTCTTAAAAAAATAATAATAAAAAAATCACTCTCACCAAGGATATGGTGCATCTGCAAAACCATTTTGTGAGAAATTGTACTTTAGAACTTTCAGACGTTGTTTACACACTACCACACCCCCACCTCAAAGCTCTACTCCAATTTCACTGGATTCATATCATTGGACAGGAGTAATAATAAAATCAAAGCACTCAAGTTGCATGATCTTATGAGTGATGCAGATATCAAGAGTTCCTCATGGCCTCAACATAAAACGTTCCATCATCAGTTGGTACTACCCCTACTATAGAAAGACTTTACCAAAACAACTTCCCTCTACTCCTCTCCCCTATCACAACCTTTGCAGGCGAACCACCCTTTCACAAGATTGCATCTTGCCCAGGTGAATGAATACATCTACTTCTCCATGTTCTTATGATTAAGTAAATTCTACAGTATTTTCCTATGATGAAATTGCTCAAATCCATGTTTATTTATCTTGTTGCAAGAAAGATATATATTTTTGTGCTTGCATACACTCATGCATTAGCTACTCTACATCAGATCCTGGTAGTAGTGGCAAGCCTTCAACAGAACCTACTGTTATGTGACCTGCCAAATTGCCTTGACCTGCGAGTCCTACCGCCAAGACACTTGCATCTCAAACTGGCAGATTCAACCATACAATATTGCCATGTAACAGTTAATGCAATTCACTACTTTGTGTAGAGATGTATAGAGCTAAAATAAGTATTGACCATGCTGTTCTATAATGTAATAATTTGAAATACTTAACCCATTTACGCCACTCGTTGCGTCAACGCAACATGAAACAAGCTACAACATGATGTTGAGCTACACCGATAGAACGGCATGTTGTATCCTGTAGCTGCTTCCGATACCAGTAGACACCCAGACCTCCCAGTGGAAGGTTCATATGATGTCACACGTCTCATCATTTGAGGGGAAAAGCAAGTGAAAGAAGCTCCATTTTCTGAAATACAATGTCTTCATCAAAAAGGAGGTGAGTAAGGAAAACTATCATTGGGGATTTGTTCATATCTATTTCATAAGAATCTTCTATGTTTCTTTTCATGACAGAACACTTTTGAACCATATTTTCTTTGATAGTATACTGATGGCAGTTGTGTAAAAACTTTATAAAGAAAAAGTTGCGCTAACGCAACTATCGGCACCGGCCTCTTCATTGAAGTAGTTATTTTGTAACGCATATTTTTTTTTGTGCATATAATTGCAGTGAATGAATACATCTGTGTAGCCTAACTTGTTTGTTGAAAGCATACATATCGTCTACAAACATTTTACGATATATAAATTCCATTATTACTATTTTTTTCAGAAAAATTAATTTGAACGAGATCTTAGACGAGCTAGAGAGACCTACTATGTCTGATGAGTGAAATTAGTGATGAAGATGAATCCAATGGAATGGTAAAACAAACTGAAACCCATGACGTTTACATTATGCCTGCAAATGATGGTGCTGTGACGGATGAAGATTCTGGCGAAGAAGAAAGCATGGATATCTCTAATCTTCCCAGAACACAGCTAACTGCTTTTGCAGTGTTAGATTCCACAGTGTCGCAAGATGATGTAGATGAAAATGCTGAAAGACAAGCATCCCAGAAAAAGAAAATCATAAAACTCAGAAAATGGAAAGCACAGAATCTCCCAGAAAAGACAAATGTTCCATGTTACCCATATAAACCATCAATTGCTGACATTCCACATAAGCCTAGTGAGACCCTTGAGCTTTTCTTGGATGTATTAGCTATTGATCACCTTGTGAAACAAACTGTAAGCTATGCAGTACAGAATGGTAAACATTCATTTACACTGACAAGTGATGAAATGAAAACCTTCATAGGAATTTTGTTAGTGTCAGGCTACTGTTGCGTTCCACGTCGCAGACTGTATTGGCAGAGACAACCAGACGTGTATAATGAGCTTATTGCTGACTCCATGCGCCGCGATCGCTTTGATGAGATCATGAAATATTTTCATGCTGCAGACAACACAAAGCCTCCCAAAAATGACAAGTATGGCAAAGTTTCTCCCCTCATGAAAATCCTGAATGGCAACTTTCTCAAGTACGGGGAAGTATTTGGGCCAATAAATATATCCATTGATGAGTCAATGATACCTTATTTTGGTCGGTATCCCACAAAACAGTTCATCAGGGGAAAACCTGTACGATGGGGTTATAAAGCTTGGGTTGCAGCTGATCCAAATGGCTATGTTTTTTATATATCTGTTTACCAAGGCAAAGATGGTGCAAAGGATAAGGCTAATGCATCTTATGGACTTGGTGGAAAAGTTGTACTTGATGTTTTGGATTTGATAGAAAAACGTTATCCAACAAAGAAGTTATCCCTTTACTTTGATAACTTCTTTACATCCCTCAAACTTGTAGAAAAAATCATGAGCATGGGTCATGATGCTACTGGCACACTAAGAAAAAAACGAATCGAAAAATGCCCATTTACAAATCCTGCAAAGTTTATGAAATTACCTAGGGGAACTGAAGAACATTTTTGTGATGCTGAATCAGGGATAATTGCAGCACGCTGACAAGATAATGGCATTGTAACAATTACATCATCTGAGTATGGAGTATCACCACTAGTGAAGGCTGAACGCTATGTTGCTTCTCAGAAGAAACGTATGAATGTTTTGATGCCAAATGCCATCCATCAGTATAATCGGAAAATGGGTGGTGTTGATAGGGTAGATCAAAATATTGCTCAGTACAGGCCTTCAATTCGTGGGAAAAACTGGTACTTTCCAATTGTCACATACTTGTTTACAGTATGTGTAAACAATGCCTGGATTTTTGCAAGAGAAGGAGGTTACAAAGAGGATATGTTATCATTCATACGTGCTGCTGCTACTGAATGGATACAGAATCATGGCAAAAAGCCAAATAATCCAGGAAGATCACGACCAGTTCTCAGTGTTGCAGGTGTATCGGCACAAATGCACTATGATAATGTTGGGCATCACATCGTGAAATCGGATCCTCCAAAACGCTGTCGTTGCAGGTTGTGTAACAGTCAGACTGTATTCATATGCCAGAAATGTAAAGTATACCTGCATCAAAAGTGTTCAGTGCAGTACCATACCATGTAGGCCAGGAGAATCCTGTGAAAATATATCTAAGATAGGTTGTACTATTTCTTTATCATGATTTTTCTTTTTTATTATCACATGCACCTCATTTCTCCACTTCGAGAGCTGTATTATCTCTAAGGGATTCTTTGGTTTCCTTTAGTTTATAATAAAGAAATTCAAGGCTTCCTTTTTAGTCAGGAAATTCTAATTATGTATGTACTGCGGTCGAAATGCCGCTCGTTGCGTTTGCGCAACAACACATTTTCGTCAATAAAATGAGAACCATTGTACATATGGAGTAATTTTCATCATATGTTTGCAGTTTAGGTTCACATTATGCATATATCAAAGCGGCAACATCAAATTCTTACTTTCATTTTTTTTCGGCTTAAATGGGTTAATATGTATACAACTGTAAAGTAATTATACTGTTGGCAACTGCCGCACACCATCACTGGCTTTGGTGGAAAGCACCAGTGACTGAGGCAACACAATAAAGAGAAGAACCCACAGTTTTTCTCCACCTCCAACTAATGTAGATCCAAACACTTGTCTACATTAACCAGTTAATACTGATGTACCTTTAGGGTTTGCATTTTTGCGAGAAATTTCCAGAAAAAATAATACCTTTCATTTATAAAGGCATAATAAATACACCACAAAAGTCAAAACTTTACATAGCATAAACCAATTCAAGGTGGTCATAACTGTAAATGCACTTTACCTGTGAACTACAGCCTCCTCTCAATCTTCTGTAAATGCACACTGGTACCTCCACTCATTCAGAAGATCGAGGCACTCTCCTTACCTGCAATAAATGCAATTGTTATTTACATTTACTTACAAAGAGCATCATGCAACTGTTAAATCTACCGAATCCATGCAATGCAAGCTAGGAATCTTCATACAATTCTTGCAATCAATGACCAGTCATTCTTAGTCCTATGTAATTTCTATGATAAAGATTCCCGGGCAAACCCTAGGTCAGGGATCACTTTGGCAAATGTGCAAGCCTGGCACACTACTTTTCCAGGATGTGAAACCCATAGCTCACCATAATATAACTACAGTAATAAATTAGTACAAGGGAATCACATGAGAGGTACAAAGTAAAAAATAAAACAAGATAAAGGAGGCTGATGTGAAATGGGATAAGAGTATGATCAAATCTTTTAAGTAATAAAAAATGTTTGGGAATGAAACTGAAGAAAGGCAAATTAAGTAGAGAAAAAGTAAAAGGTGTAGATGTAGAGATGATAATGGAAGAGAAGGCAGCAAGAGGAAGGTGGGCAGAGTATTTTAGGGGGCTGCTAAATGTGAAGGAGGATAGATAGGGAAAGGTAGTTGTAGTGGGAAGCGCTAAGAAAATGACCATGATGAGCAAGGGAAATGGAGAAATAAGGAAAGATGAAGTGAAGGCAGTTAAGATGAGAGCAGGTAAGGCACCTGGGTTGGATTGATGCCATGCAGAATGTCTGAAAAAAGGAAGTACAGTGATGGACTGGCTGGTGAGGTTAATGTTTAGGAGAGGGTAGTGTGCTGGAGGACTGGAGGAGTGCCTGTATAGTTCCACTTTACAAGGTGAAAAGTGTGAGTAATAGTTTCAGAGGGATCAGCTTTTTAAGTAGTTGGCAAGGCTTATGGGAGGGTCTTGATCAAGTGGATTAGTAGAGGAACGGGAGTAACTGGTGAGGAACAGTGTGTTTAGGACAGGTAGGAGGTTGGGTAGATCAGATTTTTGTGGTAAGATATGTGAGAAAGCTATAGGAAAAGGTAAGGATGTATTATGGGCTTTTATTGATTTGGAAAAGGCTTATGACAGGGTAGACAGGAAGGCACTGTGGGATGTATTGCAGATATATGGAATAGGAGGAAAGCTAGAGCAGGAAAGAGCAGTCCAGAGTTTTTACAATAGTAGAGCTTGTGTTAGGATTAGAAACCGAGTGGTTTGAGGTAAAGGTAGGACTTCATCAGGGATGTGTTATGTTGCCCTGGCTCTTCAATTTATACATGGATGGGGTGGTGCGAGAGCAAGAGTCGTGGGTCAGGGATTGGAGATGGTTAAAGAAAATTGAGAAAAGTGGGAGATAAACCAGTTGTTCCCCAACAACTGCTTGTACCAAAATCAGGAGGTATTGAGGAAGTTAGTGACAGTTTGGGAAGGTGTGCGGAAGAAGTGCAAGAAAAATGTGGATAAAAGTAAGGTGATGATATGTACAAGGAGTGGCAGCAGACTGGGAGAGAGTACCGAGTAAGACTGGAAGTGGATAGTTCTAGATACTTCAGTGCGAATGTGGTGGGAAAGCGAGAAGTGGAGGTATAATGTAGATTGAAAGTAGCGAGTAAATGCCTTGGGGGGATTAAAAAGTGTAACAAGAGATAGACATTTGGGAATGGATGCTAAGAGGAGTGCATGATTGACTGTGCTAACAGCACTGTATGGGACAAACTTAGAACATAAGAGGAAGAGGAGTTTGAATGCGAGATGAAATGCCTGTTAAGTATGATAGGGGTTACTAAGCTAGATAGAGAAATGAGGCAAGGAGAACAGGGGTGGAAAGGGTATTGGGAGATAAGGTTGATGAAAGTATTGAGATGGTTTGGAAACATGAAAAGCATGAGTGAAGAAAGACTAGTAAAAGGTGTGGAAGGCAGAGGTGGAAGGAGTAAACAAAGGGTTGACTTAGGAGATGGATGGATGGGGTAAAAGGGGCACTGAGAAAGGGTAACATCTATTGAAGAAAGACAGGAGAGGACAGATAGGGGTGAATGAAGAATGGTTGTATAGATGATGCTGTGATGCACCAGGGGGAGTGTGGTGGGGGATGGGGGGGTGAGGAATTATGAAAAATAAATTGGCACAGCCTGGAGGGATTTCTCCCAGTATTTTCTGCATGAGGGGATGAGAGGGGTTTACAGATTTAATAAAGTGGCCCTGCTGTGGATGTGTTGTGTCTTGCAACACCGCTTCTGACCCAGGGCAGTGGACAAAATGCAGGGATGACCCGTCATCCAGGAGGTGCCAAAATAAGAGGGAGGGAAGAGGGTAGAGGGGAGTGGAGTATGTAGGGGATGGAATGGGTGGGAGTGATTTCTATGCCTTCATTTTCTGGCTACTTCACTGTTTATTCCAATGCAAAATTCGTATAATACAGTCAAATATTCAGGGCTCCTTTGACCGTGTTTTATCATAAATGTCAGCCTTGTAGGCGGCGTGTACAGACTAAATTGCAACCCCCCCCCCACATGCGAGGGCCCTGGGTGTATATATGCAGTATCCAACTTCTGCACAACTATTGGTAACCACATGCTGTGCCGAGCAGTGGATATACGGTACATGTTGAGACATTCTGACAGGTTGACGTAAGCAGAGTACGAAACACAGGAGTCTTAGTCTTGAGTTTATTCCTGACTATTTTCGCAGGTATGCTTTTTTAAAGGAATGAGTTTACAAATGGGCTGTGAGCATTTTATACATGGGGTGGACCTCACTACCTCCCCATGTTACCATAGTTGGTGACAAGTGTGAACATTACATATTCATTGTAATAATGATAAAGTTTAACAATTAGATATGATGACGACACTAATAAATAAAAGAAAATATTAATAGTAATTGTAAGAATAATAATGATAATAATAACAATGATAATAAAAATGAAAATATTTAAATATTTACAATAATAAAATAATGATAATAGTAATAATAGAGTTAAAAATAAATAATAATAAATAATATTAAAAGAATAATAATGATAAAAAGAAGGGAATAATATTTAAGTGGTGAAGGAACAATGTGGAAATACATACATACATACATATACCAAGGCTTTTTCCCCCTTCCAAGGGAGGCAGCCAAAAAGGGAAAGGCATTAAAACACTCCAACCCATTTCATCCCTAAATACACTCCACACCCCTCCCACCCTCCCTCTCATCTGAGCACCTCCTGGATGACGGGTCATCCCTGCACCCTGCCCACCGCCCTGGGTCAGAAGCAGTGTCGCAAGACACAGTACATCCACAGCAAGGCCGCTTCATTTAATCGGCGACCCCCCCTCTCCGTCCCCCTTTGCATATAAGGCGAGGACGGGGAGAAATCCCTTCGGGCTGCGTCAAAATTTACTCACACATACTACCCCACCCAACACCCCCCCGCAAATTCCTCCTCATGCAGTCACATCATCATCCATATACAACCATTCTCCACTCACCTCTTCTTCTCTTATGTTCCACGTTTCTGCCCCATACAGTGCTGTTGGCACAATCACTCCTTCATACAGTCTCCTCTTCGCATCCATTCTCAAATGTCTATTCCTCATTACACTCTTTAATCCACCAAGGCATTTACTCACTTCTCTCAATCTACATTCTACCTCCACCTTCACACCACCTTTTCCTGCTACACTTGCACCCAAGTATCTAAAACTATCCACTTCCTCCAGTCGCTCTCCCTTAATGTTCACTTCCAGTCTACTGCCACTTTCACCCCTTGTACATCTCATCACCTTACTTTTACCCACATTTATCTTTAGCTTTCTTCTATCACATACTCTCCCAAACTCTGCCACCAGCTTCCTCAATCCCTCCTCTGACCCTGCCACAAGCGCAGTGTCGTCCGCAAACAACAGCTGGCTCACCTCCCACTTTTCTCCATTTTCTTTAACCATCTCCAATCCCTGACCCACTACCCATTCACCTCTCGCACCACCCCATCCATGTACAAATTGAACAGCCAGGGCGACATAACGCATCCTTGACGAAGTCCCACCTTTACTTCAAACCACTCACTCTCTCCATTTCTAATCCTGACACATGCTCTACCACTCTCATAAAAACTCTTGACAGCTCCCAAAAGCTTTCCTCCTATCCCATAAATTTGCATAACCTCCCACAGTGCCTTTCTGTCTACCCTATCATAAGCCTTTTCCAGATCCATAAAAGCCCAAAAAACATCCTTCCCCTTTCCTATAGCTTTCTCACATATCTGTCTTACCACAAAAATCTGATCTACACAACCTCTACCTGTCCTAAATCCACACTGTTCCTCACCAATTACTCCTTCTGTTCCTCTCCTAATCCTCTCAATTAAGATCCTCCCATAAGCCTTCCCTACTACACTTAACAGGCTAATCCCTCTGAAACTACTACATTCACACTTGTCCCCTTTTCCCTTGTAAAGAGGAACTATACTTCTCCAGTCCTCCGGTACTCTACCCTCTCTCCAGCAAACATTTAATAACCTCACCAACCAGTCCACCATCACTGAACCTCCCTTTTTCAGACATTCTGCATGGCATCCATCCAGACCAGGTGCCTTACCTGCTTTCATCATCTTTACAGCTGCCTTCACCTCATCCTCCCTTATTTCTCCTCCATTCTCCTCACTCATCACTCTCATTTTCTTCGCTTTCCCACTGCAGCTATCTTTCCTTCCCTATCCTCCTTCACATTTAGCAACTCCCTAAAATATTCTGCCCATCTTCCCCTTACTGCCATCTCTTCCATTATCATCTCTCCATCTGTACCTTTTACCTTTTCTTCCCTACTTGATTCGCCTCCTCTTCCTCTCTTAATTTCTTTCCAAAACATCTTTTTATAACTTTCAAAATTTTCTGTCATACTCATACCCCCTTTCACATCTGCTCTCCTCTTTGCCTCCTTTACCTTTTGCTTTACTTCTCTTTTCTTTTCTTTGTACGTCTCATATGACTCCCCCATCCTCTTTTGTAACCAATCTGTGAATGCTCGCTTCTTCTCTTCTACAACCTTCTTTGTTTCCTCATCCCACCATTCACTACCCTTTCTTCTATTTCCCCCTGTCCTTCTTATTCCACACACCATCCTTGCACACTTTAAGACTCCCTCCTTGAACCATCCCCATTCCTCCTCCACACCCATCTCTGCTCTATCCTTTACTCCCTCCCACTCCTCCTTCAGCTTCTTTTCGTACTCCTTCTCCTTTTCCTTTTCATTCAAGGAGTTCACTCTAAGAACCTCCCTACCTTTTGTCCTTTTCCTCTTTCTCCATCTATCCTTCACTCTCAGCTTACCTTCCACCAAAAAATTATCTGATATTCCCCCACCCTCTCCCCTTAGCACATGTGGAAATGATGGAGGATATG
>NC_134788.1:2419353-2424353 GCF_046742065.1 Oratosquilla oratoria | reverse complement strand
TTAACTTAACTTAACTTTACTTAAAACTTAACTTAAAACTTAACTTAACTTAACTTAACTTAACTTAACTTAACTTAACTTAACTTAACTTAACTTAACTTAACTTAACTTAACTTAAAACTTAACTTAACTTAACTTAACTTAACTTAACTTAACTTAAACTTAACTTAACTTAACTTAACTTAACTTAACTTTAACTTAACTTAACTTAACTTAACTTAACTTAACTTAACTTAACTTAACTTAACTTAACTTAACTTAACTTAACTTAACTTAACTTAACTTAACTAACTTAACTTAACTTAACTAACTTAACTTAACTTAACTTAACTTAACTTAACTTAACTTAACTTAACTTAACTTAACTTAACTTAACTTAACTTAACTTAACTTAACTTAACTTAACTTAACTTAACTTAACTTAACTTAACTTAACTTAACTTAAACTTAACTTAAAACTTAACTTAACTTAACTTAACTTAACTTAACTTAACTTAACTTAACTTAACTTAACTTAACTTAACTTAACTTAACTTAACTTAACTTAACTAACTTAACTTAACTTAACTTAACTTAACTTAACTTAACTAACTTAACTTAACTTAACTTAACTTAACTTAAAACTTAAAACTTAACTTAACTTAAACTTAACTTAACTTAACTTAACTTAAACTTAACTTACTTAACTTAACTTAACTTAACTTACTTAACTTAACTTAACTTAACTTAACTTAACTTAACTTAACTTAACTTAACTTAACTTAACTTAAACTTAATTAACTTAACTTAACTTAACTACTTAACTTAACTAACTTAACTAACTTAACTTAACTTAAACTTAACTTAACTTAACTTAACTTAAACTTAACTTAACTTAAACTTAACTTAACTTAACTTAACTTAACTTACTTAACTTAACTTAACTTAACTACTTAACTTAAACTAACTTAACGTTAACTTAACTTAACTTAACTTAACTTAACTTTAACTTAACTTAACTTAACTTAACTTAAACACTAACTTAACTTAACTTAACTAACTTAACTTAACTAAACTAACTAACTTAACTTAACTTAACCTTAAACTTAACTTAACTTAACTTAACTTAACTTAAACCTTAACTTACCTTAACTTAACTTAACTTAACTTAACTTAACTTAACTTAAACTTAACTTAACTTAAACTTAACTTAAACTTAACTTAACTTAACTTAAACTAACTTAACTTAACTTAACTTAACTTAACTTAACTTAACTTAACTTAACTTAACTAACTTAACTTAACTTAACTTAACTTAAACTTAACTTAACTTAACTTACTTAACTTAACTACTAACTAACTTAACTTATTAACTACTAACTTAACTTAACTTAACTTAACTTAACTTAACTTAACTTAACTTAACTTAACTTAACTTAACTTAACTTAACTTAACTTAACTTAACTTAACTTAACTTAACTTAACTTAACTTAACCTTAACTTACTAACTTAACACTAACTTAACTAACTTAACTTAACTTAACTAACTAACTTAACTTAACTTAACTTACTAACTAACTTAACTTAACTTAACTTAACTTAACTTAACTAACTAACTAACTTAACTTAACTTAACTTAACTTAACTTAACTTAAAACTAACTTAACTTAACTTAACTAACTTAACTTAACTAACTTAACTTAAACTTAACTTAACTTAACTTAACTTAACTAACTTAACTTAACTTAACTTAACTTAAAACTTAACTTAACTTAACTTAACTTAAACTTAACTTAACTTAACTTAACTTAACTTAACTTAACTTAACTTAAACTTAACTTAACTTAACTTAACTTAACTTAACTTAACTTAACTAACTTAACTACTAACTTAACTTAACTTAACTTAACTTAACTAACTTAACTTAACTAACTACTAACTTAACTTAACTACTAACTTAACTTAACTTAACTAACTTAACTAACTTAACTTAACTTAACTTAACTTAACTTAACTTAACTTAACTAACTTAAACTTAACTTAACTTAACTTAACTTAACTTAACTAACTTAACTTAACTTACTTAACTTAACTTAACTAACTAACTTAACTTAACTTAACTTAACTAACTTAACTTAACTTAACTTAAACTTAACTTAACTTAACTTAACTTAAACTTAACTTAACTTAACTTAACTAACTTAACTTAACTTAACTTAACTAACTTAACTTAACTTAACTTAACTTAACTTAACTTAACTTAACTTAACTTAACTTAACTTAACTTAACTTTAACTTAACTTAACTTAACTTAACTTAACTTAACTTAACTTAACTTAACTTAACTTACTTAACTTAACTTAACTTAACTTAACTTAACTTAACTTAACTTAACTTAAACTAACTTAACTTAACTTAACTTAACTAACTTAACTAACTTAACTTAACTTAACTAACTTAACTTAACTTAACTTAACTTAACTTAACTTAACTTAAAACTAACTTAACTTAACCTTAACTTAACTTAACTAACTTAACTTAACTAACTTACTTAACTAACTTAACTTAACTTAACTTAACTTAACTTAACTTAACTAACTTAACTAACTTAACTTAACTTAACTTAAAACTAACTTAACTTAACTTAACTTAACTTAACTTAACTTAACTTAACTTAACTAACTTAACTTAAACTAACTACTAACTTAACTTAACTTAACTAACTTAACTTAACTTAACTTAACTTAACTTAACTTAACTTAACTTAACTAACTTAACTTAACTTAACTTAACTTAACTTAACTTAACTTAACTTAACTTAACTAACTTAACTTAACTTAACTTAACTTAACTTAACTTAACTTAACTTAACTTAACTTAACTTAACTTAACTTAACTAACTTAACTTAACTTAACTTAACTTAACTTAACTTAACTTAACTTAACTTAACTTAACTTAACTTAACTTAACTTAACTTAACTTAACTTAACTTAACTTAACTTAACTTAACTTAACTTAACTTAACTTAACTTAACTTAACTTAACTGAACTTAACTTAACTTAACTTAACTTAACTTAACTGAACTTAACTTAACTTAACTTAACTTAACTTAACTTAACTTAACTTAACTTAACGTAACTTAACTTAACTTAACTTAACTTAACTTAACTTAAACTTAACTTAACTTAACTTAACTTAACTTAACTTAACTTAACTTAACTTAACTTAACTTAACTTAACTTAACTTAACTTAACTTAACTTAACTTAACTTAACTTAACTTAAACTTAACTTAACTTAACTTAACTTAACTTAAACTTAACTTAACTTAACTTAACTTAACTTAACTTAACTTAACTTAACTTAACTTAACTTAACTTAACTTAACTTAACTTAACTTAACTTAACTTAACTTAACTTAACTTAACTTAACTTAACTTAACTTAACTTAACTTAACTTAACGTAACTTAACTTAACTTAACTTAACTTAACTTAACTTAACTTAACTTAACTTAACTTAACTTAACTTAACTTAACTTAACTTAACTTAACTTAACTTAACTTAACTTAACTTAACTTAACTTAACTTAACTTAACTTAACTTAACTTAAACTTAACTTAACTTAACTTAACTTAACTTAACTTAACTTAACTTAACTTAACTTAACTTAACTTAACTTAACTTAACTTAACTTAACTGTAACTTAACTTAACTTAACTTAACTTAACTTAACTTAACTTAACTTAACTTAACTTAACTTAACTTAACTTAACTTAACTTAACTTAACTTAACTTAACTTAACTTAACTTAACTTAACTTAACTTAACTTAACTTAACTTAACTTAACTTAACTTAACTTAACTTAACTTAACTTAACTTAACTTAACTTAACTTAACTTAACTTAACTTAACTTAACTTAACTTAACTTAACTTAACTTAAACTTAACTTAACTTAACTTAACTTAACTTAACTTAACTTAACTTAACTTAACTTAACTTAACTTAACTTAACTTAACTTAACTTAACTTAACTTAACTGAACTTAACTTAACTTAACTTAACTTAACTTAACTTAACTTAACGTAACTTAACTTAACTTAACTTAACTTAACTTAACTTAACTTAACTTAACTTAACTTAACTTAACTTAACTTAACTTAACTTAACTTAACTTAACTTAACTTAACTTAACTTAACTTAACTTAACTTAACTTAACTTAACTTAACTTAACTTAACTTAACTTAACTTAACTTAACTTAACTTAACTGAACTTAACTTAACTTAACTTAACTTAAACTTAACTTAACTTAACTTAACTTAACTTAACTTAACTTAACTTAACTTAACTTAACTTAACTTAACTTAACTTAACTTAACTTAACGTAACTTAACTTAACTTAACTTAACTTAACTTAACTTAACTGAACTTAACTTAACTTAACTTAACTTAACTTAAACTTAACTTAACTTAACTTAACTTAACTTAACTTAACTTAACTTAACTTAACTTAACTTAACTTAACTTAACTTAACTTAACTTAACTTAACTTAACTTAACTTAACTTAACTTAACGTAACTTAACTTAACTTAACTTAACTTAACTTAACTTAACTTAACTTAACTTAACTTAACTTAACGTAACTTAACTTAACTTAACTTAACTTAACTTAACTTAACTTAACTTAACTTAACTTAACTTAACTTAACTTAAACTTAACTTAACTTAACTTAACTAACTTAACTTAACTTAACTTAACTTAACTTAACTTAACTTAACTTAACTTAACTTAACTTAACTTAACTTAACTTAACTTAACTAACTTAACTTAACTTAACTTAACTAACTTAACTTAACTTAACTTAACTTAACTTAACTTAACTTAACGTAACTTAACTTAACTTAACTTAACTTAACTTAACTTAACTGTAACTTAACTTAACTTAACTTAACTTAACTTAACTTAACTTAACTTAACTTAACTTAACTTAACTTAACTTAACTTAACTTAACTT
>NC_134788.1:2406853-2414353 GCF_046742065.1 Oratosquilla oratoria | reverse complement strand
TTAACTTAACTTAACTTAACTTAACTTAACTTAACTTAACTTAACTTAACTTAACTTAACTTAACTTAACTTAAACTTAACTTAACTTAACTTAACTTAACTTAACTTAACTTAACTTAACTTAACTTAACTTAACTGAACTTAACTTAACTTAACTTAACTTAACTTAACTTAACTTAACTTAACTTAACTAACTTAACTTAACTTAACTTAACTTAACTTAACTTAACGTAACTTAACTTAACTTAACTTAACTTAACTTAACTTAACTTACTTAACTTAACTTAACTTAACTTAACTTAACTTAACTTAACTTAACTTAACTTAACTTAACTTAACTTAAGTTAACTAATGTTATCTTACCTTAACTTTACTTAACTTAACTTAACTTAACTTAACTTAACTTAACGTAACTTAACTTAACCTAACCTAACCTAACCTAACCTAACTTAACTTAACTTAACTTAACTTAACTTAACTTAACTTAACTTAACTTAACTTAACTTAACTTAACTTAACTTAACTTAACTTAACTTAACTTAACTTAACTTAACTTAACTTAACTTAACTTAACCTAACTTAACTTAACTTAACTTAACTTAACTTAACTTAACTTAACTTAACTTAACTTAACTGTAACTTAACTTAACTTAACTTAACGTAACTTAACTTAACTTAACTTAACTTAACTTAACTTAACTTACTTAACTTAACTTAACTTAACTTAACTTAACCTTAACTTAACTTAACTTAACTTAACTTAACTTAACTTAACTTAACTTAACTTAACTTAACGTACTTAACTTAACTTAACTTAACTTAACTTAACTGAACTTAACTTAACTTAACTTAACTTAACTTAACTTAACTTAACTTAACTTAACTTAACTTAACTTAACTTAACTTAACTTAACTTAACTTAACTAACTTAACTTAACTTAACTTAACTTAACTTAACTTAACTTAACTTAACTTAACTTAACTTAACTTAACTTAACTTAACTTAACTTAACTTAACTTAACTTAACTTAACTTAACTTAACTTAACTTAACTTAACTTAAACTTAACTTAACGTAACTTAACTTAACTTAACTTAACTTAACTTAACTTAACTTAACTTAACTTAACTTAATTTAACTTAACTTAACTTAACTTAACTTAACTTAACTTAATTTAACTTAACTTAACTTAACTTAACTTAACTTAACTTAACTTAACTTAACTTAACTTAACTTAACTTAACTTAACTTAACTTAAACTTAACTTAACTTAACTTAACTTAACTTAACTTAACTTAACGTAACTTAACTTAACTTAACTTAACTTAACTTAACTTAACTTAACTTAACTTAACTTAACTTAACTTAACTTAACTTAACTTAACTTAACTTAACTTAACTTAACTTAACTTAACGTAACTTAACTTAACTTAACTTAACTTAACTAACTTAACTTAACTTAACTTAACTTAACTTAACTTAACTTAACTTAACTTAACTTAACTTAACTTAACTTAACTTAACTTAACTTAACTTAACTTAACTTAACTTAACTTAACTTAACTTAAACTTAACTTAACTTAACTTAACTTAACTTAACTTAACTTAACTTAACTTAACTTAACTTAACTTAACTTAACTTAAACTTAAACTTAACTTAACTTAACTTAACTTAACTTAACTTAACTTAACTTAACTTAACTTAACTTAACTTAACTTAACTTAACTTAACTTAACTTAACTTAACTTAACTTAACTTAACTTAACTTAACTTAACTTAACTTAACTTAACTTAACTTAACTTAACTTAACGTAACTTAACTTAACTTAACTAACTTAACTTAACTTAAACTTAACTTAACTTAACTTAACTTAACTTAACTTAACTTAACTTACTTAACTTAACTTAACTTAACTTAACGTGAACTTAACTTAACTTAACTTAACTTAACTTAACTTAACTTAACTTAACTTAACTTAACTTAACTTAACTTAACTTAACTTAACTTAACTTAACGTAACTTAACTTAACTTAACTTAACTTAACTTAACTTAACTTAACTTAACTTAACTTAACTTAACTTAACTTAACTTAACTTAACTAACTTAACTTAACTTAACTTAACTTAACTTAACTTAACTTAACTTAACTTAACTTAACTTAACTTAACTTAACTTAACTTAACTGAACTTAACGTAACTTACTTAACTTAACTTAACTTAACTTAACTTAACTTAACTTAACTTAACTTAACTTAACTTAACTTAACTTAACTTAACTTAACTTAACTTAACTTAACTTAACTTAACTTAACTTACTTAACTTAACTTACTTAACTTAACTTAACTTAACTTAACTTAACTTAACTTAACTTAACTTAACTTAACTTAACTTAACTTAACTTAACTTAACTTAACTTAACTTAACTTAACTTAACTTAACTTAACTTAACTTAACTTAACTTAACTTAACTTAACTTAACTTAACTTAACTTAACTTAACTTAACTTAACTTAAACTTAACTTAACTTAACTTAACTTAACTTAACTTAACTTAACTTAACTTAACTTAACTTAACTTAACTTAACTTAACTTAACTTAACTTAACTTAACTTAACTTAACTTAACTTAACTTAACTTAACTTAACTTAACTTAACTTAACTTAACTTAACTTAACTCTAACGTAACTTAACTTAACTTAACTTAACTAACTTAACTTAACTTAACTTAACTTAACTTAACTTAACTTAACTTAACTTAACTTAACTTAACTTAACTTAACTTAACTTAACTTAACTTAACTTAACTTAACTTAACTTAACTTAACTTAACTTAACTTAACTTAACGTAACTTAACTTAACTTAACTTAACTTAACTTAACTTAACTTAACTTAACTTAACTTAACTTAACTTAACTTAACTTAACTTAACTTAACTTAACTTAACTTAACTTAACTTAACTTAACTTAACTTAACTTAACTTAACTTAACTTAACTTAACTTAACTTAACTTAACTGAACTTAACTTAACTTAACTTAACTTAACGTAACTTAACTTAACTTAACTTAACTTAACTTAACTTAACTTAACTTAACTTAACTTAACTTAACTTAACTTAACTTAACTTAACTTAACTTAACTTAACTTAAACTTAACTTAACTTAACTTAACTTAACTTAACTTAACTTAACTTAACTTAACTTAACTTAACTTAACTTAACTTAACTTAACTTAACTTAACTTAACTTAACTTAACTAACTTAACTTAACTTAACTTAACTTAACTTAACTTAACTTAACTTAACTTAACTTAACTTAACTTAACTTAACTTAACTTAACTTAACTTAACTTAACTTAACTTAACTTAACTTAACTTAACTTAACTTAACTTAACTTAACTTAACTTAAACTTAACTTAACTTAACTTAACTTAACTTAACTTAACTTAAACTTAACTTAACTTAACTTAACTTAACTTAACTTAACTTAACTTAACTTAACTTAACTTAACTTAACTTAACTTAACTTAACTTAACTTAACTTAACTTAACTTAACTTAACTTAACTTAACTTAACTAACTTAACTTAACTTAACTTAACTTAACTTAACTTAACTTACTTAACTTAACTTAACTTAACTTAAACTTAACTTAACTTAACTTAACTTAACTTAACTTAACTTAACTTAACTTAAGTTATCTTAACTTAACTTAACTTAACTTAACTTAACTTACCTTAACTTAACTTAACTTAACATAACCTAACTTAACTTAACTTAACTTAACTTAACTTAACTTAACTTAACTTAACTTACTTAACTTAACTTAACTTAACTTAACTTAACTTAACTTAACTTAACTTAACGTAACTTAACTTAACTTAACTTAACTTAACTTAACTTAACTTACTTAACTTAACTTAACTTAACTTAACTTAACTTAACTTAACTTAACTTAACTTAACTTAACTTAACTTACTTAACTTAACTAACTTAACTTAACTTAACTTAACTTAACTTAACTTAACTTAACTTAACTTAACTTAACTTAACTTAACTTAACTTAACTTAACTTAACTTAACTTAACTTAACTTAACTTAACTTAACTGAACTTAACTTAACTTAACTTAACTTAACTTAACTTAACTTAACTTAACTTAACTTAACTTAACTTAACTTAACTTAACTGAACTTAACTTAACTTAACTTAACTTAACTTAACTTAACTTAACTTAACTTAACTTAACTTAACTTAACTTAACTTAACTTAACTTAACTTAACTTAACTTAACTTAACTTAACTTAACTTAACTTAACTTAACTTAACTTAACTTAACTTAACTTAACTTAACTTAACTTTAACTTAACTTAACTTAACTTAACTTAACTTAACTTAACTTAACTTAACTTAACTTAACTTAACTTAACTTAACTTAACTTAACTTAACTTAACTTAACTTAACTTAACTTAACTTAACTTAACTTAACTTAACTTAACTTAACTTAACTTAACTTAACTTAACTTAACTTAACTTAACTTAACTTAACTTAACTTAACTTAACTTAACTTAACTTAACTTAACTTAAACTTAACTTAACTTAACTTAACTTAACTTAACTTAACTTAACTTAACTTAACTTAACTTAACTTAACTAACTTAACTTAACTTAACTTAACTAACTTAACTTAACTTAACTTAACTTAACTTAACTTAACTTAACTTAACTTAACTTAACTTAACGAACTTAACTTAACTTAACTTAACTTAACTTAACTTAACTTAACTTAACTTATAACTTAACTTAACTTAACTTAACTTAACTTAAACTTAACTTAAACTTAACTTAACTTAACTTAACTTAACTGTAACTTAACTTAACTTAACTTAACTTAACTTAACTTAACTTAACTTAACTTAACTTAACTTAACTTAACTTAACTTAACTTAAACTTAACTTAACTTAACTTAACTTAACTTAACTTAACTTAACTTAACTTAACTTAACTTAACTTAACTTAACTTAACTTAACTTAACTTAACTTAACTTAACTTAACTTAACTTAACGTAACTTAACTTAACTTAACTTAACTTAACTTAACTTAACTTAACTTAACTTAACTTAACTTAACTTAACTTAACTTAACTTAACTTAACTTAACTTAACTTAACTTAACTTAACTTAACTTAACTTAACTTAACTTAACTTAACTTAACTTAACTAACTTAACTTAACTTAACTTAACTTAACTTAACTTAACTTAACTTAACTTAACTTAACTTAACTTAACTTAACTTAACTTAACTTAACTTAACTTAACTTAACTTAACTTAACTTAACTTAACTTAACTTAACTTAACTTAACTTAACTTAACTAACTTAACTTAACTTAACTTAACTTAACTTAACTTAACTTAACTTAACTTAACTTAACTTAACTTAACTTAACTTAACTTAACTTAACTAACTTAACTTAACTTAACTTTAACTTAACTTAACTTAACTTAACTTAACTTAACTTAACTTAACTTAACTTAACTTAACTTAACTTAACTTAACTTAACTTAACTTAACTTAACTTAACTTAACTTAACTTAACTTAACTAACTTAACTTAACTTAACTTAACTTAACTAACTTAACTTAACTTAACTTAACTTAACTTAACTTAAACTTAACTTAACTTAACTTAACTTAACTTAACTTAACTTAACTTAACTTAACTTAACTTAACTTAACTTAACTTAACTTAACTAACTTAACTTAACTTAACTTAACTTAACTTAAACTTAAACTTAACTTAACTTAACTTAACTTAACTTAACTTAACTTAACTTAACTTAAACTTAACTAACTTAACTTAACTTAACTTAAACTTAACTTAACTTAACTTAACTTAACTTAACTTAACTTAACTTAACTTAACTTAACTTAACTTAACTTAACTTAACTTAACTTAACTTAACTTAACTTAACTTAACTTAACTAACTTAACTTAACTTAACTTAACTTAACTTAACTTAACTTAACTTAACTTAACTTAACTTAACGACTTAACTTAACTTAACTTAACTTAACTTAACTTAACTAACTTAACTTAACTTAACTTAACTTAAACTTAACTTAACTTAACTTAACTTAACTTAACTTAACTTAACTTAACTTAACTTAACTTAACTTAACTTAACTTAACTTAACTTAACTTAACTTAACTTAACTTAACTTAACTTAACTTAACTTAACTTAACTTAACTTAACTTAACTTAACTTAACTTAACTTAACTTAACTTAACTTAACTTAACTTAACTTAACTTAACTTAACTTAACTTAACTTAACTTAACTTAACTTAACTTAACTTAACTTAACTTAACTTAACTTAACTTAACTTAAACTTAACTTAACTTAACTTAACTTAACTTAACTTAACTTAACTTAACTTAACTTAACTTAACTTAACTTAACTTAACTTAACTTAACTTAAACTTAACTTAACTTAACTTAACTTAACTTACTTAACTTAACTTAACTTAACTTAACTTAACTTAACTTAACTTAACTTAACTTAACTTAACTTAACTTAACTAACTTAACTTAACTTAACTTAACTTAACTTAACTAACTTAACTTAACTTAACTAACTTAACTTAACTTAACTTAACTTAACTTAACTTAACTTACTTAACTTAACTTAACTTAACTTAACTTAACTTAACTTAACTTAACTTAACTTAACTTAACTTAACTTAACTTAACTTAACTTAACTTAACTTAACTTAAACTTAACTTAACTTAACTTAACTTAACTTAACTTAACTTAACTTAACTTAACTTAACTTAACTTAAACTTAACTTAACTTAACTTAACTTAACTTAACTTAACTTAACTTAACTTAACTTAACTTAACTTAACTTAACTAACTTAACTTAACTTAACTTAACTTAACTTAACTTAACTTAAACTTAACTTAACTTAACTTAACTTAACTTAACTTAACTCTTAACTTAACTTAACTTAAACTTAACTTAACTTAACTTAACTTAACTTAACTTAACTTAACTTAACTTAACTTAACTTAACTTAACTTAACTTAACTTAACTTAACTTAACTTAACTTAACTTAACTTAACGTAACTTAACTTAACTTAACTTAACTTAACTTAACTTAACTTAACTTAACTTAACTTAACTTAACTTAACTTAACTTAACTTAACTTAACTTAAACTTAACTTAACTTAACTTAACTTAACTTAACTTAACTTAACTTAACTTAACTTAACTTAACTTAACTTAACTTAACTTAACTTAACTTAACTTAACTTAACTTAACTTAACTTAACTTAACTTAACTTAACTTAACTTAACTTACTTAACTTAACTTAACTTAACTTAACTTAACTTAACTTAACTTAACTTAACTTAACTTAACTTAACTTAACTTAACTTAACTTAACTTAACTTAACTTAACTTAACTTAACTTAACTTAACTTAACT
>NC_134788.1:2399353-2401853 GCF_046742065.1 Oratosquilla oratoria | reverse complement strand
CTTAACTTAACTTAACTTAACTTAACTTAACTTAACTTAACTTAACTTAACTTAACTTAACTTAACTTAACTTAACTTAAACTTAACTTAACTGTAACTTAACTTAACTTAACTTAACTTAACTTAACTTAACTTAACTTAACTTAACTTAACTTAACTTAACTTAACTTAACTTAACTTAACTTAACTTAACTTAACTTAACTTAACTTAACTTAACTTAACTTAACTTAACTTAACTTAACTTAACTTAACTTAACTTAACGTAACTTAAACTTAACTTAACTTAACTTAACTTAACTTAACTTAACTTAACTTAACTTAACTTAACTTAACTTAACTTAAACTTAACTTAACTTACTTAACTTAACTTAACTTAACTTAACTTAACTTAACTTAACTTAACTTAACTTAACTTAACTTAACTTAACTTAACTTTAACTTAACTTAACTTAACTTAACTTAACTTAACTTAACTTAAACTTAACTTAACTTAACTTAACTTAACTTAACTTAACTTAACTTAACTTTAACTTAACTTAACTTAACTTAACTTAACTTAACTTAACTTTAACTTAACTTAACTTAACTTAACTTAACTTAACTTAACTTAACTTAACTTAACTTTAACTTAACTTAAACTTAACTTAACTTAACTTAACTTAACTTAACTTAACTTAACTTAACTTAACTTAACTTAACTTAACTAACTTAACTTAACTTAACTTAACTTAACTTAACTTAAACTTAACTTAACTTAACTTAACTTAACTTAACTTAACTTAACTTAACTTAACTTAACTTAACTTACTTAACTTAACTTAACTTAACTTAACTTAACTTAACTTAACTTAACTGAACTTAACTTAACTTAACTTAACTTAACTTAACTTAACTTAACTTAACTTAACTTAACTTAACTTAACTTAACTAACTTAACTTAACTAACTTAACTTAACTTAACTTAACTTAACTTAACTTAACTTAACTAACTTAACTTAACTTAACTTAACTTAACTTAACTTAACTTAACTTAACTTAACTTAACTTAACTTAACTTAAACTTAACTTAACTTAACTTAACTTAACTTAACTTAACTTAACTTAACTTAACTTAACTTAAACTTAACTTAACTTAACTTAACTTAACTTAACTTAACTTAAACTTAACTTAACTTAACTTACTTAACTTAACTTAACTTAACTTAACTTAACTTAACTTAACTTAACTTAACTTAACTTAACTTAACTTAACTTAACTTAACTTAACTTAACTTAACTTAACTTAACTTAACTTAACTTAACTTAACTTAACTTAACTTAACTTAACTTAACTTAAACTTAACTTAACTTAACTTAACTTAACTTAACTTAACTTAACTTAACTTAACTTAACTTAACTTAACTTAACTTAACTTAACTTAACTAACTTAACTTAACTTAACTTAACTTAACTTAACGTAACTTAACTTAACTTAACTTAACTTAACTTAACTTAACTTAACTTAACTTAACTTAACTTAACTTAACTTAACTTAACTTAACTTAACTTAACTTAACTTAACTTAACTTAACTTAACTTAACTTAACTTAACTTAACTTAACTTAACTTAACTTAACTTAACTTAACTTAACTTAACTTAACTTAACTTAACTTAACTTAACTGAACTTAACTTAACTTAACTTAACTTAACTTAACTTAACTTAACTTAACTTAACTTAACTTAACTTAACTTAACTTAACTTAACTTAACTTAACTTAACTTAACTTAACTTAACTTAACTTAACTTAACTTAACTTAACTTAACTTAACTTAACTTAACTTAACTTAACTTAACTTAACTTAAACTTAACTTAACCCTTAACTTAACTAACTTAACTTAACTTAACTTAACTTAACTTAACGTAACTTAACTTAACTTAACTTAACTTAACTTAACTTAACTTAACTTAACTTAACTTAACTTAACTTAACTTAACTTAACTTAACTTAACTTAACTTAACTTAACTTAACTTAACTTAACTTAACTTAACTTAACTTAACTTAACTTAACTTAACTTAACTAACTTAACTTAACTTAAACTTAACTTAACTTACTTAACTTAACTTAACTTAACTTAACTTAACTTAACTTAACTTAACTTAACTTAACTTAACTTAACTTAACTTAACTTAACTTAACTTAACTTAACTTAACTTAACTTAACTTAACTTAACTTAACTTAACTTAACTTAACTTAACTTAACGAACTTAACTTAACTTAACTTAACTTAACTTAACGTAACTTAACTTAACTTAACTTAACTTAACTTAACTTAACTTAACTTAACTTAACTTAACTTAACTTAACTTAACTTAACTTAAACTTAACTTAACTTAACTTAACTTAACTTAACTTAACTTAACTTAAACTTAACTTAACTTAACTTAACTTAACTTAACTTAAACTTAACTTAACTTAACTTAACTTAACTTAACTTAACTTAACTTAAACTTA
>NC_134788.1:2391853-2394353 GCF_046742065.1 Oratosquilla oratoria | reverse complement strand
CCACCCACCCCACCCCACCCCAACCCACCCCACCCCCAACCACCCCACCCCACCCCACCCTAACCTACCACCCCACCCCACCCCAAACCCACCCCATCCCACCCCACACCCACCCCACCCCACCCCACCCAACCCACCCCAACCACCCCACCCCACCCCAAACCAACCCACCCCCACCTAACCCAAACCCACCCCACCCCACCCCACCCCACCCCACCCCACCCCACCCCACCCACCCCACCCCACCTAACCCCACCCCACCCCACCTACCCACCCCAAACCTAACCACCCCACCCCACCCAACCCCACCCCACCCCACCCCACCCCACCCCACCCTACCCCACCCCACCCCACCCCTCCCCACCCCACCCCTCCCCACCCCACCCACCCCACCCCACCCCACCCCACCCCAACCCACCCCACCCCACCCCACCCCACCCACACCAACCCCACCTAACCTAACCCCACCCCACACCCCACCCCTAACCACCCCACCTAACCCCACCCCACCCCACCCCAACCCACCCCACCCCACCCCACCCCACCCCACCTACCCCACCCCACCCCACCCACACCCACCCCACCCCACCCCTAACCTACCCCACCCACCCACACCTAACCACCCCACCCCACCCCACCCCAAACCACCCCACCCCAACCCCCTAACCCCTAACCCCACACCTAACCTAACCCACCCCACCCCTACCTAACCTACCCACCCCACCCCACCCCACCCTAACCTAACCTACCCACCCCACCCCACCCCACCCCTAACCAACCCCAACCTAACACCTAACCCAAACCTACCCCTAACCCCACCCCTAACCACCCCAACCACCCCTAACCACCCCACCCCTACCCCAACCCACCCCACCCCACCCAAACCCCTCCCCACCCCACCCTAACCCCACCTCACCCCACCCCACCTAACCCACCCCACCCCACCCCACCCCACCCCACCCCACCCCACCCCACACCACCCCACCCCACCCCACCCCCCCCCCAACCACACCACCCCACCCCTAACCCACCGACCCCACCCCACCCCACCCCAACCCACCACCCACCCCACCCTAACCACCCCACCCCTAACCCACCCCACCCCACCCCACCCCCACCCCACCCACCCCACCCCAACCCCACCCACCCACCCCACCCCCCCCACCCCACCCCACCCCACCCCAACCACCCCACCCCCCAACCCACCCCACCCCACCCCCACCCCACCCCACCCCACCCCACCCCACCCCACCCCACCCCACCCCACCCCACCCCACCCACCCCACCACACCCCAACCCACCCCCCCACCCCACCCCACACCACCCCCCCACCCTACCCCCACCCCCAACCACACACCCACCCACCCCCCCTAACCCCACCCCACCCCACCCCACCACCCCACCCCACCCCAACCCCTAACCTAACCACCCCCACCCCTAACCCCACCCCTAACCACCCCACCCCACCCCTAACCAAACCACCCCACCCCTAACCCCACCCCACCCCACCCTAACCCCACCCCACCCAACCTACCCTAACCTACCCCAACCTAACCTAACCCCACCCCTCCCCACCTAACCCACCTAACCCCACCCCACCCCAACCTCCCCAACCTAACCACCCACCCAACCACCCCACCCCACCCCACCCCACCCCACCCCACCCCACCCCTCCCCACCCCACCCCACCCCACCTCACCCCACCCCACCCCACCTAACCCCACCCTAACCTAACCCAACCTAACCCACCCAACCCCACCCCACTAACCACCCCACCCCACCTAACCTAACCCACACTAACCTAACCTAACCGCACCTAACCTAACCCACCTACCCACCTAACCTAACCCCACCCCACCTAACCTAACCTAACCCACCCCACCCCACCCCTAACCTAACCTAACCTAACCTACACCCTAACCCCACCCCACCCCAAACCTAACCTAACCTAACCTAACCTAATCCAACCTAACCTAACCCACCCTAACCTAACCTAACCCACCCTAACCAAACCTAACCTAACCCACCCTAACCTAACCTAACCTAACCTAACCTATCCCACCCATAGCCTAACCTTACCATAACCTAACCTAATCTAACCTAACCTAACCCAACTTAACCAAACATACCTAACCTAACCAAACCCCACCCTAACCTAACCTAACCACCCCTAATCTAGCCTAACCCTAAACTAACCTAACCCACCCTAACCTAACCTACCTAACCTAACCTACCTAACCTAACCCCCTAACCTATCCCTAACCTAACCCAACCCACATAACCTAACCCAATCCTAACCTAACCCTATCCTAATCCTAACCTAACCTACCTAACCAACCTAACCAATCCTAACCCAACCCAACCTAACCTAACTAACCTCAACCTAACCTAACCTAACCTAACCTAACCTAACCTAACCCACCTAATCTAACCTAACCTAACCTAACCTACCCAACCTAACCTAACCTAACCTAACCTAACCTAACCTAACCTAACCACA